>NC_057797.1:590510504-590527947 GCF_018294505.1 Triticum aestivum
ATCGGCGGTGGGGAGTGGTTTCGGGGAGGGCGGGCCGGCCGCGGGCGGCGGGGGCTAGCGGTTCGGCCGGTGGTGGCTGGCGGCTCAGGGGGGTGGAGTTTGATGATGAACTGGAGGCCCTTGATTTCGTATCCAACGGCTGGAAAATCTAATAACCAGAGATGAAAAAGTCAGTCGACTGACGTGTAGCCTCACCCCGCACGTACACATGCACGCATGCAAGACACGCACGCATGTAGGTGTGCAACACTGACATGTACACATGCACGCATGCTGGCATGCAACACTGACACGTACACATGCACTCACGAACACACGCACGTACGCACCCATGCATGCAACACAGAAACATACCCTTGCATGCACGCAACACTCGCACGCCTGCATGCATGCAGCACGCGATGCAAGACACAAGCTCAACCTATATGTGCATGCACCCTTTGTTAAGGACATGGATTGTTACGGTTATTAATCAATCTTATCTATGATAAGCAGAACAGTGATGTTTACAGCGGTCTTCATGAATCATAATGTATCAAACGGGCTATCAACATAATAGGCTTATCTACATGAAAAAGATGATGTCACACTCAATGAACAATCATCGGTTTATGAAATGCCCGCTTCTGACCGCCCTGGCCCACCAAAGGTTCCTCTGCTGTGCGCTGCCTGCGTTGGGTCACTGACATGCAGGCCATGCACCCAAAGAGCCCACACGTCAGTGGAAGAACGGCGTGATGTCCTAGGTCAAAGTCGAGGGCGCCACTCGCGGCACGCCCGGCTGAACACGCCTCCGTGCCGCATTCAAACGCCTCCATGAAACCCGCCCGTGTGGAAGCCGAGAAACCCACTCTAGACACACGTCCGTTCATGACCGGGCCGGTGTTAAATGCAACGCCGGCCGAGCTCCTCCCATCCTCGTCTATTTAATCTCCTATTTAAACGAGGCCAAACGCCGGCCAAGAATCGCACACCTCCGCCACTCCCCTATCTCCTCCACCATTTTGTCCACTCTTACAATGGCTTACGAAGAGTAGTTATTCCGCATCCAAGCCGGCTAGGTAGCCCGCCGGATACAAGCTATGCAGCTAGCTGATCCACCTCCCTCCCCTCGCCCGATGGAGCCAGTTGCCGCCCCAAGCCGACGCGCGGTTCAGCAACTCGCCGCTCCAGGCCAGCTCGACGAGGAGCGGCGCACGGGCATCATTGCTGTTGTCCACGCCGCCGCCTCGTACCGCGTCTCCCGTTTTCTTGGCTGAGACTCCCATGCCAGCGGCCGCGCCATGCAAGCAGCGATAGAAGCCGGGTGCGCGGAGAGCGACGAGTCGGTGGCCAGCGCCTCCGCGTCCGCCGCCATCATCGAGGAGAAGTAGAACACGGGAGGCCGCCGTCGCTTGCGTCCCATGAAGGCCACCGTGGAGGCGACGCCGGCGTACAAAGCAGGTGTCTTGCCGAATCCTCTTGTCGCAAGGACCTTCGTTGACCCCGCATGGGCTCCACGGAAGAGGGGAATGTTACGATGAACTCGAGTCGGTGTCGGCCATGGCAAAGTAGTGGCCGGTGATGAACTCGAACCGGTGCCGGCCACCATCATCTTCGGCACCAGCCAATGATATCAGTTGGGCAGTGGGGAAGCGAGCCGTCCTTTGCACTGAAGCATATACCTCCGGGGCTCCCGGCAGTCCGGTGATCGTGCTTCCGGACATGAGGAACACAAATCGATCGGAGGGCAACCATTTAGGCCACATATTATATACCTGTGCTGTCCAGAACTAGCACCGCGTAGTTCATTTGAATGTAATGAAATCCGCCATGTTTGTATGAAAATCCGGTATTTATATGATTTCCGTCGTTGTTTATATGAAATATCAGTTTGTCTACGTGTTTGCGTGAATTTCGTCCGGTTGGTTGAGTTGTTGTCATAATGTGTGCGGCTACGGTTGGATGGTGTAATTTGCGGGTCACCGGCCGGTCTGCGGGCGGCTCGGGCGGTGTTGTGGGACAAAAAAACAGCTTGTGTGAGCTCGTCTCCAACGTGCGCGCTGGAGGATGCATGACAGCATGAGCACCCGAGACATTCCTCGTTCATCGGTGGCAAAGGCACCGGTGGACAAAAGGGTCGCCAATATTTTGGCTACCCCGAGCAAGATCCAAACAACCCCTCCCAACAGATTCAAATCCCTCGTTCGCCGTGGAATTTTGCCATGTGTTGTTTTCATGGAGTAGCAAGATGCCCGTGCATTGCACGGAACATCAAGATGCATTTTTTTACAAACTCCCGCATGCATGCAAGGGATAATTAATGTCCTCCTTTGCTAGTACCACGAGGCAAACACCATTAATATTGCATCGATTAGTGTTAGTGGCCTTGTATATCTGCAAATTGTAATTTTGATAGTGGCCCCTTGTTTATAAAAATGGAGGGAGAAAGATGAGAGATAAGGTGAGGAGGAGTGAGGCATGGTGGTGACTGGTGGTCGGACTGGGCGGAGGTATGGGGATGGACGGCGCATTATGTCTAGGTTTGTATCTCTCTCACACACACCCACGTAGGTGGGGGACGTGCACGAAGAGAAGAGATGCACGCACGGCGCATGTACTCCCGTCTCTTTCCCAACCACACCCGCGCGGGTACACGGTGGAGCTCATTTATGTATGAAAAAGGCAGCCCACGTGGTAATTTGGCACGTGTACTGGTTGTCCACTTGGTGGAGGGAGTATAGTCTACCACGGGTGAACAAACAAATCGCGACTTGATGCGTTACGTTAAATTAAAAAAAGAGGCAAACCATGTGGTGCCTACCTTAGAGGCAAGACTCTATACACTAGAGTACTTTTGATGTGTCCCGTCAACTCGCAGAACGAGAAGAAGCTTGCTTAGTATGCCGTCTCCCCCGCCCACGGGTGCGGTGGCTCGCAGGATGAGGTGAAGCTTGATTATGAGTAGTAGTAGTAGCACTACTACTACTGTACGCCTTTACGCCCGCTCCCTCGCCCACGCGCGCGGTGGCTCACAGCACGAGGAGAAAATTTTACTACTCCCTCCATTTACTCCTCGTCCCTACTATGTACTTTGGTTAGTACTCTCTCCATTTACTTATACAAGGCCACTATAAAAAATACATTTTGCATCTATACAAGGCCACAAATAGTAATCGTGACAAAATTTACTACTCCCTCCATTCCGGTTTATGGCTCAGTTTCAAAATCTCTCCAACCAAGGTAGACGGTGAGTGGTCGAATTAATTTCGTAGTTTGCACAAGTAATTAGTACGCTCGTTTTTCTCAAGAAGTTATGTTTACCGAGGCATTAATTAGAACGAATACATGAATGACCACTAAATTTCCATGAACTTGTACATGCATTGGTTAGTTTCCTCTTGACACTGCTTGCGTCGGGTGTTCTAACGCACCTCGAAATCCAACATGTAATGGTACTACTACTAGTATAGTAGAATCGGGACTTATCAAACGGAAAAAAAATGTTTTTTAGATGAGCCCTATAAACCCTACTGGGTACGTACTCCGTAAAAATAGATTTTTTCCAAAACTAAGTTGCTCCCTTTCATGAATTTTGTAGTATACTCCTCCGTCGATGCTCCCTTTCATGAATTCTGTACTTCCTGTCGCCGACATGTGGGACATATAGCAACCGGGTCGATGGGTCAAGCACCAAATAACAGTGCAGAACAGCAGGGGGACGCACCCCACTCGTACCAGCGCAGTAGTAGTAATGAGCAATGAGACGTCAAATCACAATGCCGCACCTTCCCAGACGAACGAAGCAACCATTATTTCACACTTCGGTTCGCCATCATCTCAAACGATGTAGTATTGCTTCTACCTCAAGAGAGACATGTGCCTCGCCTTGGTACATCATGACACGTGGGACCGCATGACAGGCCATGCTCCCCCGCCGATCGCTCGGTAAAATCACCTCATTTTTACTATACTTCCTTCGTATCGGTTTACTACATGGCATGCATGTCGTTCTAGGTTGAGAATTTAACTGGCTATATATGTGATGAACTATACTCTAGCCTTTTAAAAAATGTATACTTCTGTACAATAGTACTATCGATGGATTGCGCCATGGAGCAAAAATTGAAATTTAAAAAAGGTGGTACATATAGAGAGCAATCGTCGCCAAATTATGCATATAGTACTATTTAAAAAGCTAGTACATGCTTAATTGGGGTGCTAAATTCTATTAAAGAAATACTAGTAGTATGTACATACTAAAGAGTTAAAGTAACAAGAAGAAACATAACATAGTTCTGCTGCGGGTTCAGCACAACACACCCCTCAAATTAAACTAAGCACACCTGAAATTAAACTATGCAACTAATCCGGTAGACACTGCATTAGAAGTTTAGAACCACCATGAGCAACGACACTACCACCTTACTCGGAGTCCTCGTCCACGTCCTTGACTTCGTCCTTGTCCCTCTTCCTCTTGGCCGATACTTCTTTGCTTGAACCGCACACTTGGTTGTTGCTCTTCATCCAACCCTTGTAGATATTGAAACAAAGGTAGCCATCCATTGCATCGTAGTGGATGTGGTCTATATCTAGTACATTCCGCTGCCATGCATGACGATGAAACGTGTAATGAGGTTTCTCCAGTTTACGGTACGAAGGATGAACCATGGCTCCTGCCAGGGTCAGCATTGAAGGTTGAGAGGAGGACACCAAGCTTGCCTTCTGGAGATCAAAGGGCTGGCCTACAACGAGACCTATCCGACGCAGCACATCCCTGTCGTTCTTAAAGCTTATAGTAACGAATTTCACTCTTTTGTCCTTGAGGAAGTTCTTAAAATCCTAGCACTCAACGTCGGCATGGCATATGTGGTAGACCAAGCAAATGTTATGTACGCAAACCTGGATCACGACGGGCTTCTTCCTCTCTTTGTCCTTTAGATCCTTCTCTCGTCCCAGGACTGTGGTGTACTCAACATCTAGCCCAGCGACCCACTCATCATCCGAGTTTTCGAACATGCGTCTGAAGCGAGAAAGGCATCCTTTCAACGTCGCGGAAGAACGGGTGTAGATGACGTCGAACTCATCGCCCGTGATGGTTCTAACCTTGTACTCACCGCCGACCGTGGAGATTTGGGATGCCATGGATTTGGGATGAGGGTTAGGATTAGTGGAACTGCTGTAATGTGAATGGACAGGATGACTAGGAGTGAACCGCCGTAGTATTGAAGGACATGCGGGGACGAGTAGGAGCGAACTGCCAGCGTGCGAACGGCAGGGTAGTGGCTTTCCATTCTCCCATGATACGGGCTTCCGAGAGCCCTTGGATATGAGATCGAATGGTTGCATGGCATGATTCTAGACCTATGGGTGAATATCCTATCCTAGAGGGTTATACTACAAATTTCCAGAAACTTAGCATGCGACCGTTTGATCTCAGATCCAAGGGCTGCCAGCAGCCCGTATCATGGTCGCGCCTATCACGACCGTCGCGTCGCTCACGCGGTCGCGCCCTTGGAGATTTAACACGGTGCGTTAGGCTATCTGATGTTGGCATGTCATACGTTGTCATCACTTAGTCACTCATACTACAACAAGGTTGGCTATAAGTGTATTTTTTACTCCTCTCTATCTCTTTCTTTGTACTCCCTCTGTCCCATAATATCAGAACGTTTTTGACACTAGTGTAGTGCCAAAAACATTCTTATATTATGGGACACAGGGAGTACTAGTATTTATTGCATTTGCCAAGGAGTGACCTCTTCCAATGAAATGGTGTTGCTAAGTTTGCTTCATTTAATTAGCTATAGACTCAAAATTGTCGTTTCACCTAGGTACACGCGCTTAGCACCGTTTCTTCCTTGGGTCACCAAACTAGTCTCTTTGTTCTTGATTAACTTGCCATATCAGACTTTATGCCTATGTGGCAAGCTTAAGCACCTGTAGGAGCAAGTAAAAGTAAGTACAATAGTGCGCTTTACATGGCATTTTGGCATATGTGGAGGAAAGAGAGGCAAGGAAAAAGTGGAGAAGTGGGCTCTCATGCAAGAGCCAGCCTCTACTACATGGTGGAGCATTGGGAGAGGCACCTGTATGGAGGTGGTCAGGAATTGGGAGACTCACGTCGGTCGTAGCGTCGCAGTTAAAATGATAATGGCAAGTCAAATCACGGGGCCCCACCTGTCCAGCAGTAACTCGCTGTCAAATCACACAGCCCTACGTTTGCAGCAGCCTACTCCCTCGTCTTCTCGCGTCTCTGTCGAACTGACTAGGCGGAACTGCCCCGCCTACCGCGCAGGAAAAGCCCCGCCCTCGACTTTTAAATACAACTACATCCGCTTAAGAATCCAATGATATACTTTTTGTGACATAGTAACTCATATTTAGTTAGTCAAATGGATGACCTAGAACTACCTGCAAGCCCTATAAACCGAGACGCCTAAAAATAAAAAAACCAAGACGGAGAGGGTAGTTCAGCACGTATCTTTTTAGATCAATATAGTCGGGATTCACCAAGGAGAAAAACCAAGTGGTAGGTTGCTCCTGTCGTGTTGGCGTAGCAACTCAAGCAGGGTCAGTCCACATACGAAATGGCGACACACTTAATAGGACCCCTTTGGCCGACATGTGGCTCATCCACCGTCTTGTTCCATGTGCGATGCACCAAATTACAGTTCGGAGCAGCGGTTGGAATTGGAGGCACCCCGGTCATAGCGCCGCAGTAGTAGAAAATGAGTGATGAGGGGTCAAATCACAAAGCCCCACCTTTCCCGCATTAAGCTGGATGGACGAAGCAACCGTCATTTCACTCTAGGGTGCAAGAGCATAAAGAAAAGAGAAAACAATGATGCGTGCGGCAGCTACCTAGGGTACCGTAGGGTAGGGGTCTCCACTACAGATCCTTTTTTTGAGAGCGCCCCCACTACAAATCGGCTTCTCCCTCATCCTCTTGAAGAAAACCGATGATGAGTGTGGCGGTAGGGTTTGTAGGAGTACTACGGCGTGCGGGGCCACGTCGTAGTAAACGGGTTCGAGTCGATGCCTTAAATATGTGTGGGCCCCTTGGTTTTACGGGAACAAGGCAGCATTTTGGGTTCGGGGACCAGTGGAGATATAGTGCGTACAAAAAATTGTGGACGTAGGTTCGACTGAAAGGCAATGATGCATGGGCCCTGCATTTTGATATACCCGGGGCTGCGTGAAATTTGCTACTCTACTCAAAACTAGTAAGGTACACATGTATTGAACGCATGATATTTCGAAACCAAATTATGAATAAATACACACTATAGCATGTAAAGCTTTGAGTCATATATGCATGATGTAGATGTTCGTTTAGTTCTTATAGTTCATCTCATTCAAAATCAATTAGTTTTATAAAAATGTTAAGATTCATGGGGTTGTGCATTGTAAATCATAAAGTAAAAAACAAATAATGGCAATTCATTTAGAAAAAAAAATCAATTATGATACAGAAGATTCTAGAACAAAGGAGAAGTGCTTGTGTTTTGAGGTTTGTGCATTATGCTTAAGTTCAACCATGGAGTCTTCTAAATTGTACATGTGGCAGATCTGGTGGAATGTTGATGATATCCAACGACCAGTAGTGCTCGGATTTGCCTATCTCTGCACTGTCGGGTTAGCTTCATCCAGCGACCATCTTTCAAAGTTATTGGCACACTATATAGTTCTTGTGCCATAGTTGCATGTTTTGGAAAAAAGCTACTAGTGGGTTGTACTATCTATTTAGGAATAGAAGATGTATACATGGAAGTTGTAGGGAAAGAGATGACATGGAGCATCTCAATTCCTATGAGTAGGGATTGGAAAAGAGATGTCGTTTGGTTCACATCATAGAAACTTTTCTATTGAATCTAGAGATGACATGTATCTCAATTCCTATGAGGAGGGATTAGAAAAGAGATGTAATTTGGTTCATATCATAGGAACTTTTCTATTGAATATACGCTAATGTTTATTTTCCTTTGAAATTGAGGGAGTATAGGAATCCATTCATATGAACCAAGTGGCTCTAAAGCTATATAAATGATGTCATGTTTATTTCCTTTGAAATGTGGAGTGTATGAATCTATTCCTATGAACCAATTGGCTCTAAAGGAAAAAATCCTATAAAAATCATATCATATAGAGTTCCTATGATATTCCTCGACACTAAAGGATGCTTGAAATTGCTGTGGGTGATACGATGGTCTTTCTTTGTAGACTCCTCACCCATCTTTATAGTTACCTCTCGAAGATGAATGAAATGACATATACATGGTATTCTACATGTGCAATTTGGTACATGAAAACTCGGTAAAAGTTTGCGAGGTTCGAATTTTCAATAAAGCTATATGCACTGCATTTCGGAACAGAGGGAGCATACGGCAGTTGCTAACACTCACGTGGAAGATTTGAGTGTAGGAGGAGTGGTTGTTCTGTTAAATGACATGGCAAAACTGAAACTGTCGGATGCCGATCTACCGGTTCTTATGGCGTTCGTCAGGAAAAGGCTTGTGGTGAACGTTTGTCGGATAATGATTTACGGACACATGCATTGCATTGATACGTGCCCCTCTCTCTCACGCACACGCACCCTCACGAGTCACGACTCTCCCGAGTCCTCTCGCAGACTCGCACGTCGCACCCACCGTCTATCTGCAGGTAGACGTCACGCACATATGTGCTCTTCACACCCTACCCTCAGAACTTCTAAAAAACAAAAGACGACGCGCACATTTTATTTTAGCTCACACGTCACACACTTATACTATTACTCTTGCGGCAAACGTTCTTTGGGCATAGTATATTGTACTCTCACGAAGAGAAGCGGTGCATGCACGCACTAGTTCTCTCACACCCACTCGCGGGTACTCGTACGAGCGCATTTTTTTGAAGCTGGTACAACAAAATCACTCCACTATATAAAAAAGAAGGAGCCTTAGCGCTTGCTTTACTAGGGTTCCTCTCGTTCACTCTCTCATGCTCTCCAGATCTAAGCAACACATAGGTGGCCACACTCTCTCTCAGCTCACAGCTGGTCACAAATCCGACTGGAGAACCTCGACCGGGGCAGGGGTATAGGTGCATCGTTCACGCTGTCATCGGTGGCGAGGGAGGAGACCAACGGCTACCCGCGCGTCCCGATTGGTGGCCGTGTCGTTCTCTCCGAGAGAGCGTCGGCTCGGGAGGGCCTCTGACCCCTTCTCCCTCCCTGCGGTATTGTGGCCAAGATGCGGCCTCCCGACGCCGTCTTTGCCACATGCCGACGACCCTCAGATATATATTCCTTCGAAACCTGCCTTGCTCTACTGCCCCAACTCCCTTCGTGTGGATCCTTTTCTACTTCCATCCGCTGTTCCAAAGCCACCTAGACTTCCACTATTATTAGAAGTAAAGCTAGTTCATACAGTCGACTCAAAGCATTGGTTCAAACAGGGAAGAAAGTGGGAAAGCTGTAGCATGAATCTAGGACTTGGTTCTAAGAGGAAACGGGGGAAAGTAGTAATATCTGTCACTGTTTAAATAACCGTATTTCGTATTTGCGCAAACAAGGATGTCTGTCTCCATATTGTTTTGGGATGTTTGTCTCCGTATCATTTCTATCCGCGCAATCAAAAGCACACACCTCAGTTTTAGTACAACTGCGCAAAATGAGATGGCTATCCCTTGTTGCCGCCGTCTAACCTTCCATCTTCAAGGTATCCCTACATTGGTAGTAACTAAGGTAGAATGACCAACGCAATCTAAAAGAAGCTGATTCGTATGTTTTACTTCCTGATTGCAGTGCAGGGACGAGCGAAAACAACTGCATCCTAGTCTGAAATGCACTTTCTACCAGTTCATCCATCGACCGAGGACTAGCTGGCACGGCTGCATGGCGGTTTTTTGGACAGGTGCGCGGACAAGAGGCATTGTGGTCTGCTTATTTCTGCAAATAGCGATGCTTAAATTTAGTGGAATGCACAAGCATTTCAGTTGGTCAGTACACTGCATGGTTCAGTTCAGCATTCCAGCTGAGACCACAATTATAATTGGTTATTCTGGAATGAGAGAACCTTACCCTGGATGGTGGCAACAAGAAAAACCAGAGTGAACTCCAGGAAATTTAAGCCTGCCGGGAGGCCCTTTGCTCAGAGAAGCCTTGCTTGTTTTTTCCTAATTTGTAAACCTTCTCACAACTTTGTCTTTTGCTGTGAACTAGTATATGTTTGTTATGTTCTATGAATCATTGAGATGTATAAAATTGCTTAACTTCTGCTTTTCAAGTTTTTTATGAAGACGAGTTTAATGTGAGTGTTCCACATGAGCGCTGGACTAGTGTGTGAACGTTTGGAATTTATTACATTGTGGCCTTAATTAATTGCATGAACCACTGTAACAAGATACATAGTTGCTTATATGTCAGACAACAGATTGTTGATTGTTAGCTGGACGATAGCCTAGTGTTGAAGCGAGCTGAGCCAATGTGCCGTGTTTTGCACAACTGCTTACAAGTGGGGTAGCACCAACAGTGTTTACAAGTACTTATGTATACATCGGTGCACGGTTCTCAAACGAGTGCTCTATTTCATCAAAACACACACTGCTCGTATGATAAACCATGAAAACTTATGTCTTACCATGCCATATTCATGAAAAAACTAGCGAGGACGCATCTGTTTCGGCAACAATTACGATGGTTCTCACATGATTCACGGGCACACAAAATTAGCAGCAGTTCCCATAGACGGATTCAAACAGAGTACTAGCCCCAGAGGGGTCGATAACAGGCAAGGTTCGGATAATTAGACACAATCCAAACTACTATTAAACACTACCTGGGGCAACTATGTCATGCCTCGATCTAATTTGGGTTGGGCACAAGACGGACATTGCCATGAACATCATCGAGGACGTCTCGCAGCAGCTCAATCCTGTGAACCTTCATGAAGACAACCTTGTGGCCTTGCCACTGATAAACTTCTTTGTGGAGGCATGCCACGTCATCTTCCTGCAAAATCTTGACAAGAATAGTATGCCTCACAAACGAAGGAGTAGCTTTAAACTTCTTGTGCTTCAGTACACCCTGGACGACATGCCTGACAACAGTGAGGCTAGAATACAACTCTTCATTGGTATAACCGCAAATGGCTTCCAGGATCCAACAGCCTAAGAACTCTGTTTTCCCAGTGCGTATATTCAGGTCGTCCGCCTCATAGCGAGTGACATGTACAACCACACAATCCTTGTCCGCATTAGGGCTCTAATTGAAACAGAAACAAATTCTGAATTACTTTTAGTTAAGGAACAAAAGTTATTTAAACCACTATGTATAGCATTTGGTGGACTGCGGGGAGGTGGGGTTTTGTGATACAACGGCTCGTTACTGCCGCGCTACGACCAGGGTGACTCTCCGCCTGCATACTGCCTTCTAATTTGGTGGATGGCATTTGGGCCCGCGTGCTGCATGGACCGCATGTCGGTGAACAAAAGTATAACGGCATTCAGTAGAGGGAGACGTTTCATTGACCTAGGAGGAGCCAGAAGCGATAGAGTGTCTCCATTGTACTAGTAGTAATTGTTTTGCTGGGTAGCTGTAGAGTGTCTCCACTGTACTAGTAGTAATTGTTTCTCTGGTCCCAAGACAAAATAGTCCATCCACACTAGTAAATAGTAAAATCAATTCAAAATCCCATATATTTACTGAATTGACGGATGGGTATGTCAAAGAGCAAAAAAAAGGAGTTTCAGGTGGGCAAAAGAGCTTCTGAACGTGCCGGGCTTCTATTTACAACATATTGTGGTCATAATCCTGTAAATTTTACGACCCAGGATGTTCATTCTATGGACCTGACCGATCCATTAGACTGTGACTACCGAAAACAGTGCTGGAGTTAGATGTTGTTGCCCTTTTCAATCTGGTTTTCTTGTAAACTTGATGAACAATTAACCCTCGTGCTTTTGTACAGTTTGTAAGCTAGAGTTAGATGTTCCTGCCCTTTTCAACTCGGCTGTGAGTGTCATATTTTCTTTGAAACAAGGCAAATGTCTTGCCATTCGTTTAATTTAGAGTGAAATATTGTAACAAATCCCAACCAAGGGAAATAACATCACTCTCGCCGGCTGCTTGAGCTCACTGTGCATTACAGAAGCCAAGTGATTAGCCCCCACCAGCACCCACAAACTTATTTCGAACTAGCACATCAAATGGGCTGTAAATTTTCATAGGAAAGGTTGCATGACCGTGACAGATTTGGATTTTGACATTTGGGACCCATGAGGAAATAGCCTATCCAAGGTGGTGTCGACTTACTAGCCAGTCAACAAACGATTCTGCATACCAGCCGTTGGATTGACATCCAACATCTGTCGTGTATCTTCTATCTCTTGTCTTCTTCTTCCTCCAGCCGCCCAAACCAAACCACCCCGTCGGCTCCGCCTACTCCCGCCTCCCATGGCTGGCTGCGCCTCCGTCGCCCTACCGTATGTACCCTCCAATGTTGGCCAGTCCCTCCCTCTATTCCCCCACACATCCTGGTATTCTCCGGCGACGTCAGCCCCAACAGGCACCCGCGGCCGAACCAGTCAACCCTCGTACTCCCCTCCGCCTGCGACTGGACCGACGCATCTTCAACGGCTCCTGTTCGTTTCGTCCAAGGCCTCGCCGTCGTCCTCCGCCTTGCGGCCTTGGTTCGCTCGCCATGCGTAGTGCGCCGCCCTCTTGCGTTGTCAACATCATCAATAACCGAGAGGAACAAGGAGATGACTGTACGCGGAGAGGATGACAGTAGGGACCCACCAGCGTCATGACAGTATGCAAGCAAGTGCCTCTATAGTACAAGCCCAAAAATATGGTTCCTCCTAATGGTTGGACATCTGGGGCTCACGCCATTGTCAACGTAGTCAATAAACGAGAGAATTACACTACGAGCGGCTGACACCAGGGAGCCAGCAAGTCGCGCAGTTTTTTTTTTGAGGAACAAGCAGTTGTTATTCATACTAGTTTGGTTCAGGGTAACAACGGGACTTTGGCCCGTCTAGCCAGGGTTTTATTTATGTTTACCACATCATGAGCCCAGTTGTGTTTTTTTCTTGCTGAAAATGGCTAGCCCAGTTCTATATTTTTTAAGAAATACCCAAACAAGGCCTACTTGCTTTATCAGCCCTGCCGGGCTGCAAATCTTTCAAGACGAGGAGAGTTTCATTCAGTTTGCCCAGAAATGGGCTGTACATTTTAAAACACATCAAACTAGGAATTAGTTTCAATTTTTTCATTACAAGATCTTAAATTCCATTGATTTTTATGCCTGGACAATTATTTGGATTTTATATTTATATAAATTATTTTTCAAAATAGTTTTAATGTGAATCGATATTTATGGATTAAAAACAGTTGACCACACCGAAATATGCAAAATTTTGTATACTTTTTAACCGTGGCCACAATATGGGGTGTAATGCTAACAAAAAGAAGATGGGATCCAAAATAATTCTTAAGAATTAGCAAATGGGTTGTACATTATTAGAAATAATGGCAGATGGGTTGTATGCTGTTTTCCACAGATTTGAGGCTGACTTGTGTGCCTACTATAGGTTGACGCGTATGCTTTCATAAAAAAAAGGTTGACGCACATGCAACACCCTGTCAACTTAGTCAACACACGAGCAGTGACTGTTGGATGTCCATCCAACGGCTATCGTGCTTCTTCAATCTCTGCTCTTCATGCTCCAGCCGCTCAAACAAGCGCCGACAGGACTGCCTGCTCCCTCCTCCCGTGGCAGGCTATGCTGCCGCGCAGGCCTCACGACCCCACCGTACTCCCATCACTGGCCTAGCCATCCCTCTACTCACCCACACATGTTGTTATTCTCCGGCAATGGCAGACGAACCAGTAAACCCTCGTACACCTCCGCGTGGGAAATAACTGCCGAGTATTCCCTGGCTCCGTGTCGTTCCCTTCCTAGGCCTCGCCTTCGTCCACCGCCCTGGTGCTCTTGACGCGGCCTGGTCAACATGGTCAATGAACGACATCCATCGGAAGTGGACTGTACGTGGAGAGGCTGACAGCTTGGTCCACGACCGCACGCAAGGAAATGCCTCCTTATTACGCGCAAAATAATGATTCCTCCACCTGACAGCTAGGACCCACAGGAAGGGCCTCTATATTTCATGAAAAAATGTTCCCCCCGTTGACAGGTCGGACCCACCAGCTATATCTTCGCACACAAGGAAGTGCCTCCTTATTACGCCCAAAAAATGAATACCCCCTGCTAGCTGGGACCCACCATATTGTTGGGCTGACTTGTGGGCCTACTAAGTTGATGGGGACGGAGGGCTTTGTCAACTTAGTCAATACTCCAGTGACCGTATGATGTCCATCCAACGGCCATAGTGCTTCTTCAACCTCTAGTCTTCTTGCTCCAGCCGCCCAAAGCAGCGCCGGTCGTGCCGCCTGCTCCTGCTTCCCGTGGCCGGCTGTGCTACCGCGGAGGCCTCACCGCCCCCATACTACTCCCGCCACTGGCCAGGCCATCCCTCCACTCACCCACACCCCCTATTATTCTGCGGCGACGGCAGCCTCACACCGCAGCCGAACCAGTGAACACTCGTACTCCTCTCCGCGTGGGCATCCACTGCCACATCTTGCTCGGCTCCGCGTCGTCCCCTTCCTAGGCCTCACCGTCGTCCACCGCCGTGGTGCTCTCGGCACGGCGTGGTCAATGTGGTCAACGACCGACTTCCATCGGAAGAGTACTGTACATGGAGAGACTGACAGCTGGGTCCACGGCAGCCACAAGGAAGTGCCTCCTTATTACGTGGAAAATAATTATTCCTCCACCTGACAGCGGGGACCCACCGGATGGGCCACCAGTATTTTGCGAAAAAATGTTCCCCCCGCTGTCAGCTCGGACCCACCAGAAGTGCCTCCTTATTATGCACAAAAAATGAATACTCCCCCGGCTAGCTGGGACCCACCTTGGTGGGAGGCTGACTTGTGGGCCCACTAAGTTGACGGGGACGAAGGGCTTTTTCAACTTAGTCAATATGAACGATTCTAGCTCCAGTGACCGTACAATGTCCATTCAACGGCCGTAGTGCTTCTTCAACCTCTGGTCTTCTTGCTCCAGCCGCCCAAAGCAGCGCCGGTCGTGCCGCATGCTCCTGCCTCCCGTGGTCGGCTGTGCTGCCGCAGAGGCCTCACCGCCCCCTATTATTCCAACCGCTGGCCAGGCCCTGCGGCGACGGCAGCCTCACATCACAGTCGAACCAGTGAACCCTCGTACTCCTCTCCGCGCGGGCTTCCACTGCCGCGTCTTCCCCGACTCCGCGTCGTCCCCTTCCTAGGCCTCGCCGCCGTCCACCGCCATGGTGCTCTTCGCGCGGTGTGGTCAACATGGTCAAAGAACGACTTCCATCCGAAGAGTACTATACGTGGAGAGGCTGACAGCTGGGTCCATGGCAACAGCCCAGTTTTTTGTGATTTGCCAAGTAAGTCGCTTTGTCAGGCTTGTTGGGCTGCAAATCTTTCAAGATGAGGAGAGCTTTAATACGGCTGGCCGAGAAAATGGCCCATCAGTAATGAGAAATGGATTGTACATTTTTAAAACACATCAAACCGCAACTAGTTTCAAATATCTTTTTTTTCATTTCAAGATTTTAAATTACATTAATTTTTATGCGTGGAGAATTTGTTGGATTTATATTGATATACATTTATTTTTAAAATCAGTTTGAATATGAGTCGAAATTTCGGGATTAAAAACAGTTCGGACCGCACCGAAATATGCAAAATTTCGTATAATTTTTAACTGTGGCCACAATATGGGCTGTAATGCTAACAAAAAGAATATGGGATCCAAAAAAACCTTAAGAATTAGCAAATGGGCTGTAAATTATTAGAAATAATGACAGATGGGTTGTATGCTGTTTTCCACAGATTTGAGGCTTTCCTAAAAAAAGGTTGACGCACAAGCACTGACTGTTGGATGTCCATCCAACGACCGTCGTGCTTCTTCAATCTCTGCTCTTCCTACTCCAGCCGCTCAAACAAGGGCCTGCGGGACTGCCTTCTCCCTCCTCCCAACGGCTGGCTGTGTTGCCGCGCAGGCCTCACCGCCCCACCGTACTCCCATTGCTGGCCTAGCCATCCCTCTACTCACCCACACCCACTGTTATTCTCCAGCGACGGCAGACGAACCAGTGAACACTCGTACAGTCGTACTCCCCTCCGTGTGGGAAACAACTGCCGAGTCTTCCCTGCCTCCGTGTCGTCCCCTTCCTAGGCCTCGCCGTCATCCACCGCCGTGGTGCTCTCGGTGTGGCATGGTCAATGTGGTCAATGACTGACTTACATCGGAAGAGTACTGTGCGTGGAGACGCTGACAGCTGGGTCCATGGCCGCAGCAAGGAAGTGCCTCCTTATTACGCGAAAAATAATTATTCCTCCACCTAACAGCGGAGACCCACCGGACGGGCCACCGTATTTCGCGAAAAAAATGTGTCCCCCTGACTGCTGGGACCCACCAACTACACCTTCGCACGCAAGGAAGTGCGTCCGGGCAAAAAAAAAACGACTCACCCCCTGACTGCTGGGACCCACCAGCTACATCTTCGCACGCAAGGAAGTGCCTGACAGTCGGGACCCACCTGGTCGAAGCATACGTAGCATTGTCATTCTGGTCGCGAACGTGTACGTACATATATACTGGTGGATGTAGAGGCGCGCACGTGTCGTAGTAGAGGCGCGTACGTGTCGTAGTAGAGGCGTGCACGTAGCATGTACACATACGTACATCGGCCAGGGTGCAAGAAAGAAAATACAGCCACGTATGTGTACATACGGGCGGGGTCTCGAATGCCTGCTCGCGCATACGTACGGCGAGGGCTCGTTGACATGGCTGGGTCGGAACGGAGAAACAACATCGTCGTCATGTTCATGAGGAGGCAACGGAATGCATCATGTTCATGGGGAGGCAACGGAATGCGTCGTGTTCATCGGGAGGCAACGGAACGCGTGGGAGCCAACCGGCTCGGTCGAAACGGAATGCGTGGTCATGTTCATCGGGAGGGCTTGGACGGAACAGGCGATGGAAACAAGGCCTGGTGTACCGCAGAACGGAGGAAACGGCCTTGTGTTCGACCGGCCATGTTTGAAACGGGATCCTGTTCATCGGGAGGGGTCTGGTGTACCGCAAAACGGACGAAACGGACCTCCTACGGTTGAAACGGGGGTCATGTTGATCGGGAGGGGTGTGGCGTACCGCAAAACGGACGAAACAAACCTCCTACGGTCGAAACGGGGGTCTTGTTCATCAAGAGGGGTGTGGCGTACCGCAAAACGGATGAAACGGACCTCCTACGGTCGAAACGGGGGTCCTGTTCATCGGGAGGGGTGTGGCGTACCGCAAAACGGGACTCCACGGGATATTGTTCATCTCCATCGTCGACCTCCTCCAGCCTCCACGGGCTCCTGTTCATCCA
>NC_057797.1:590528332-590601623 GCF_018294505.1 Triticum aestivum
AGGAATCGCTCGATCGGGTTCAGTTAACAGCCATCGATCGATCGCTCAGGTTCAGTAATGCGTAGCCTGCAGTGCAATCGCTCGGGTTCAGTTAGAGCCCAACGCCTCGCTCGGGTTCAATTAGAGCCAACGCCTCGCACACACGCGCGTACGTGTACGAGAGAAACGCGCATCGCTCGGCCCCCGACCTCCCACCGTAACCGGGAACTCCTGAAATTTTCCTCGCCCTCGCTTCTACCATGGTTTTTTCCGTCATGGACAGCTCAAAGAATGTCATGCAGCTGCGTCTCCGGCCCGCCCAGGACGAAAAGCCCATTTTCTGTCACGATTTTTTGTCATAGAAGTAGGAGCCCAACACATCTATGATGATACCGGGTTTTGTCACAATTATCATCATAGAAGTGTCATATGTATGACAGAAAAAAAAATTGTTCGGCCCAAAATGTCACGGATGTGTCTTTTTTTTGTAGTGCAGGTGTCAATTTAACCAGTCAACAAAGTGCCACGTCGACTATGTGGCCGATCAGTAGGGTGTAATATGGTGCTCTATTATGAGCTATTGATCGTATAATCACCGCAAAACTATATAGTGACCGTAAAGAGCGCATTTGTTACATACGTTGACCGCCAGTGTTTTTTTCTTCTTTCAAATTAAGCCATATTAACCGGAAAGGACAAAGTATGGACTAGTACTGCTTTGATGTGTCCCGTCAACTCACCAAACGAGGAGAAGCTTGCTTACTACACCCTCTCCCTCGCCCACGCGCGCAGTGGCTTGCAGGACGAGGAGAGAGTTTTGACTACAGCGCCCTCTCCCTCTCCCTCGCCCTCGCGGTGGACGTGCAGCAGTTGAATCGGTGTCAGGTTGCCAGAAGCATATTGTACTGGAGTATCATCTTTGTTGGACCTTCCGAAGAGACGAATAGCCAAGTGCAAGGTTCACACGAGTACGAACTATTGAAGCTCCCGAAGAGGCAAAGAGCCAAGCGCAAGGTTTTATAGGAGTTTTCATCCTAGTAGGAGTACTACAACTATAGCGAACGATGCTACTGTATGATGCCGCCACATCACCTATATCCAAAGTTGTGCCACCTTTTTTCTCAAAGAGCATGTTGGAGCCCGTGCAACAACCACACAAGTTGCACGTACACATAACACATTTACTAGTAATAAATTCTAAAGGAAATATGCCAGTATGCCACACAAGTTCATCTCCAATTCATGTGATAAATTTGTGCATGACTAGTCTACATATATTCATAGCGCTATCTTTCACAATTTACCACACTCCACTTACACGTTATAGATGGGCTACATGTCCTCCTCCAGGTTCCAGTCCCAGGTGTTCTTCATGGATGGCATGATCCATAGCGGTGGGCAACAGAAATCATTGTCGCAGCTTTCCAGTCCGGTTCCACATGATGGAGACTCATCCAAGCTGAAGCGGCATAAATCAGGGATAGCGTGTCCCAACATGTCGTTCATCCGGCGGTGCACACTGAAGACACAACCATGCTTCATGAACGGCAGGCCTTCGGTGTCGTGCATGGAAGGTGGCATCCGCTTCACAATGGGGTAGCTATGCCCAATGAAAAGCGAGTACTCTCCAAGAGTGTTCCTCGGCACCCATGTAGCATCATGGGGGTCGAACTCGGCGCCGTTCATCTGGTATACGCGGCATCTCAGATCTGGACACATGGTGACGTACATAGTCAAGGCCCATGCATAATAATGTTGTGCCCAAATTTGGCGATCAGTAATACTGTGCATCAAATAGTACTACTCCGGTATAGAGGAAGTAAAATAACCGGCTTATTATATATAGCCACTCTTGGCTACATGGATGAGATAGTAAGAGATGGAAAAACAAAAATGGTGGGAGCTAGTGGGTTCAAGTCTTCAAGGGCCTAGCTAGCTATATGCATCCTCCAAGGTAAAAAGTACTCCTACTGGTACTAGTAAGTAGTACAACAATGAAAGAGACGGCGAGAGGGTTAAAAGAATATAATACTAAATTGTACTACTAGTACAGTAAACATGTCTCAGTCAAGAAAAGAAAATAACTAACAAGTATACTACTCTACTACTCTAACACACATCAATGAGAAATTGGAATACCTGGGTAGATGGTGACGGTCCGATCGTGGTAGATTGTGTGACCATGTTGCACATCAGTGGTACCATGGGTAACGACTGCTAAGATAGTTGATCCCAATATGCCAACGTCAGCTACAAGGTTCTAGGTTAGACCGAATCGCGGATGCAAATGCACATCCAGGATCGGCGATCTTATTTTGATCGGGGGATGACTGGTCCCTACAAAATAATGGAGTACTGTTAGGGATGCAAATGATGGTTTGTGCATTCCGTTTGTAATCTCCCGTACCGTAGGATGGCAACCAGATGAAACAAGTCACCTGGCTTGTCCCCGCAAAGATGCAACCTACATGGTGCATGGCGTCTTCGAACGTGTAGGGGTATAAATCTACCGCGGCCAACATGTGCCAGCCTCTGCCGTTACTGCCTCTTGTATTGATGGCAATCCTTATGTTGAACACCGCGATGAGATAGTAATCATCGTAGCCACATTGCTTTGTCGGCAGGTCCGCAATTGCTATCTTCTTCAATCTCATGTAGGCATCATCATACATATTCAAGCCCAGCCAGCCGGAAGGCCGATCCCAATGGTGGAGAAGGGGTCTACGAGAAAGGTTGCACTGCTGTGGATGTTGTGCAAAATGATGGTTGTATCCGGTCGGAGGCATGCAAGCCAATCGTCGTTAGCACCAACCCAGACCTATATATAAGACGGTGGGTAGCGGAGAAATTACGGGATGGAAATGGAATAACTATGTACTACATGATCAAACTCCATGACTGACCTGCTCATCAGACAAAATCCGACTACCTCTCAACGTCGGCAACTCTAGCGGAGTCAACGTGCAACCATGGCCAGAGCGCGGTGGACTGTTTGAAGGATTATCCCGTAGAACAACCTTCTCCTCGAGGACACATGGAAGACCAAAAAGCATGGCCTTTTCCCAAGCCTGATTAAGCACCGTCTTAAAAAAGTTGGTGCAGGAAGAACCGAGTCTTGCGGCGGTGAGGATGTCGGAGCGGCGTGTGATTTCTCCCAGAAGATCGTCGTCCAAGGTCTCCTAGCCCCGACGAGGAGGAGAACCGCCTGGCAAATCCATAGGAGCAGTGACGAACTGCCTTCTCTTCGGGGGGAGGGGAACTGGCGAGGAGGAGATAAGAGCGTAGTAACCACAGGGCCTCATCCCTTCGCTAAGGAAATTATGCAGGCACGCATAGTGGTAGTGCCTCATGCCCCGTGATGGTGAGGCTATTATTTGCTATGTACTCATACCGTAGTAGTACTATTACTACTTCCTCAACTAGTAGTGCGATGTACTGCACTTCTATAGTGCACCAGTTTTGAACTCTTGAATATCAGGGCCAAGGAGCTATAGTTGGAAGTGGAGGGTCCTGTTGTTCTCTCTATCAATGCAGGGAAAGTATACTTGCGTACTGGGTACTCTCCGTGCTCTATTCAAGCGCGTAGCTGGCCTACTCAGCCACTCCTCTGACGCGCACACTAGCAGCATGTTTATCAGCGACGGTTACTGCGGGGCAGAACATTTGAGTTATTTGATACAGCGAGAGTAGGATTTTTCGCTTCCATTTGTGGAGGTGTAATGGATCTCATCGAACTTTGTTAGTAGTTCCTTCTTTATGAATGAGATGAGGCAAAGCTTTTGCCTCGTTTCAAAAAAATCACGTCAAGAGGAATTTCTCTTATACTGGAGTGAAGTCCATGCATGCAACACCACAAGCTAAAAAGTAGTAGAGTACTAGCACTTTATGTACAGAGCCATATTGCACAGTTCCTAATGTCTCACCAGGATTTTCCGGCTCCTCGGGCTTAATTGGGAGGTGCTAGTTTAAATATGCTAGCTGATGAGGAAGCTGCAAGCGAAGTGGGGCTAGGGCGAGCACGCAAGCGAGAAACATTGCATGGTATTAATTGATATATAGGAGTACTACTCTAGTACGCGAGCCACGAGATGATGGGAGGGAAAACCCATTCACGTGGTTGGGCTATCTAGTGCACCCAGATTGTGGTGCGACATGTCCGTTCGACATCAAAAGTGAAACTACCAGTGTACAATATTGGCTTGCAGCGAAGTTACTATTTAAAAAAAGGCCGCCATGCGTTCGGCCGGGATCGAACCCACAAAATGAGCTATACACTCTCGTGACCACTAGTAGTACTCGTTGGAGTACAACGCAACCTTGAATCACCTTTTGTCGCTAGTACATTGTTCCTTACAAGAAACCACTTGCATACGTGGTAGACTTCAGATAAGACTACCTTATCAACCATTGTACATTCCCTTACCAACCAGCCCTACCAAGAAATGAGTACCCTAAAAGTGCCGTTATAGACACGTTTCAACCCATGTCTCCCCTTAAGTCAACGCATTCTATTCGACCGACAGGTTAGGCGTTATGACTTGTGGGACCTACATGTCAGTCTGGACAAAAATCCTCGAGTGACCTCCTACCTCCGGCCCGTCCACCTAGTCATCCTCGGCCATGGGACGCAGCTACCGCTGCCGGCAGAAGGTGAGGTCAAAACCACCGGTGGTTTGGATCCCATCTTATGGCAGCCCAGATGCCAGCTCCGTCTAGTACTCGCGACCGCTAGCTAACCAAGATAGCACACACCATGCTAGATGCATCCAGCTGCTTGTCTGCAAGGTTTGCTAGCTAGGTTGGCACGGCGATGCGGTGGCTTGCTCGTGCGCGCTGCGCTAAGGCTAGCCATCTGGCTCGAGCGAAGGCCAGCGCGGTGGCTTGCTCGTGCGTGAGTCACGCTCGGGCCAGCCAGCCAACCCGTGTGGAGGCCAGCATGGTGTCCGGCCCGTCTGGCGGAGCGGCGGCCAACTCGCTCATCACCGGCGCCACCGACGAACACAGATCAATACTATTTGAAGTAATGTTCAGGAAAAATAATGATTTGAGGAGGAAAAACGGGATAGAAGGTCAGATGTGGGTCCCTCGTGTCAACGGTCAAACAAAATGTGTTGGTTTAAGTTGCCTAGTCGGCACGGACATGTGGGCCAACCCTGTCATAAACGGGTTTAAAAGAGCCTAATCGGCACTAGATAGTAGTTTTTTGGCGCGGATTAAGAAATTTTGGATATGTTTTTGCTTTTTTGTACAATAGTTTCTTCCTAGGGCTGGTAGAAAGTGGTAGTTTTTTGTTAAATACTCTACATACTGTAAGTAGGAGTGAAAGTTAAGCTTTGGAAGCCAATAAGCACGGCTAGTTACATAGTGGCTATGTGTACGTAATAGAAACTAAATTCAACCATGAGTGACTAATATCTTGATGGAAAACTCGAAACTATGGAAATACTAGCATTTTTGCATGGTTGGAAAAACTAGCAATGTTCACGTGCGTTGCAACGGTTCATAATTAGAATAATACTTATTCACAAACTTGATAGAAAACACTCTAATTTTGATATACATATATCATTAGAGATATATTATGTTTCAATCAGAATATATTCCTTGGGCTGTTTTGGTTAGGTGAGGGAGGGATGTGGTTGGTTTTAAGATACTAATAATGGGTTTTTCTGCAGATTGGTAGAGAAGTGTGATGTTGGTGAGAAAAGGCAACAACTTACCTCACAATCGTTAGATGTAGATCTAATGGTCATAAATGACGGATGACAGACACACCATCATCACCAACTAAGTCTTCTGTTGGAGTACTAGCAAGATGTCCGTGCATTGCACAGAACATGAAGGTGCTTTTTTTTATAAAACTCCTATTGTGATTGACCCATGCGGGAGTAATCCCATGTGTAAAACCTAATGATATCTTGAGAAATAGGAGAGATAAGGTGAGGAGGAGTGGGGTGTGGTGGTGATTGGGGGTCGGACTGAGCGGAGGCATGGGGATGGACGAGTTTGTTCCATAGGCTTCCTTTTTTAATTGCTCAACAATGAGGTTGTTGGAGATAAGGATGATTGAGGGAAGGCCTTGTCTACAAATGTGGAGAGAGGTGCGGGTATCTTTTAGTTTAATTTCTATCCGTCAGATATAGATCGGACGGTCTATATTGAAAGATGGCAGGCGTATACCATCATCACCAACTCGGTTTTTTATAAGAGAAGAAATATAAGTATGGAGATACAAATGTATTATCGATACTTGTTCCATAAACTTGGATCTACATTTTATTCAATGGCTCGGCATGTGGGGCCTTAGCACAATGACTTCTTGATTGTGTAAAACAAAGGTTTTCCCGTCACCGATAAGGAGGGGGTGACGGCGGTGCGCTTTCGGCTTACTCTAGTCCTGGTAGTCATACTAGGTGGTCTACGCACGTGTAGATTTATTATTTTTCACGTCTCGTGTTCACCGTACTGCCACGACTATTGATGAATAGACGATAAGTTATTCATGGGAAAACCTTTGCTGTGTGTGTGTGCGAGAGAGAGACAGCGTGCGTGTGTGATATGTGTAGAGACTGAGGCAATGATAAGAGATTCTTTGTGTCTCTGTGTGTGGAGGACAGAGAGACATGTGCATGGGGCTTTGTGTTGTGTAATGTGGAGACACATTGACATAATCAGAGAGTGAGTGTGTGAGATACACATGTGGACATGGGAAGAGATGTGTGAGTTAGAGAGATGGAGAATTTTGGCATGCTTCTGAGCTAGACAGAGGGGGTATATACATACCTAGAGCTGGAGAGAATATGCAAGGGTGTGTGTCTTAAGAGAAGGATCCAGATAGATGGGTGTTTGTGCGTTACTGTGTGTGTTTGTGCGCATGTGTGTGTGTGAGAGGGAGTGTGTGTATGTGGAGAAGAGAGAGCACTAATGATGTAAACCTAGTATAGGGAAGGGGGCATGGTGTGACATGTGTGTCAAAGAGAGACAAAGACATGTGTAGTAGCGGGATAGCATGGGTGCGGGCAGGGAGCAGACTATTTGGAAGAGACATCGAGTGTGTGTGGGAGAGGGGTGTGAGAGCGAGAGAGATAGAGAGCTAGCGAGGGAGAGAGAGAGGAAGAGAGGGGGAGAGAGAGGGGTCATTTGTGTGCAGAAGTGGCGTATATATAGGGAGACAATGTTGATGTTGTTCTAAAGTGGCCTATGTACGGAGACGCAAGGGAAGCGAATCATCGTGTGTGTCATAGGGACTTCATGGGAGATCTAGAAAAGATGGTGTAGAGAACAACGTGCGAGATTGAGAATGATGATACATTAGGGAGCTATGGGAAGAGTCACAACATATATGTACACAGGGAAGGAACTGGGGCGGGTCTGCATGTGGGAGAGATATAAAGAGGAGAGTGGTGCACAAGGAGACAAAGTGTGCTTGTTTGAAGTGGGGGTGGTGTGTGAGGTGAGTGTGCGCGAACCACATAACTAGGGAGATAGACATTTGGGGGTGACGTTTTGTGTGTATGGGAAAGATACACTTTATATAGTGTGTGTGCTTGGGAAAGAGAGATGCTGGGAGACCTAGAGAGTGGGCGAAGAGATGTGTGCATGCCCGAGAGACAAAGTGATAGAGACCTATATTGGGGTCTGGACTTTAGAAGAGAAGGGGGGTGTTAATGTGCTCGTGTGTTCGTGTCCGGGGGAGAGAACGACTTGTGTGTGGGGAGGGGACGAACGGGGGGACTTCAGATAAAGAGTAAGGTGTCTATATTTGAGGGACTTTAGCATAATTGAGATATATATGGTCAATAGTGTGTGCACTCATGGTTGATCAATTTGTTTCACAGTTTGGACTATGAGATAATGATACTTTTGAACATGCGTGATATACCTTGAAGTACCAGAATTACAAACCTAAGATTGGAATTCGACTCCAACATTAGCTTTTCTAATTCATTTAAATGGAGGTACATTTTAAGCCGGGATTTCGTGATTTCAATTTCATATATCAAACCTAGAGATATACACATACGTGCATGTTCGAACTTTATAATCATCCACTTTATTCATACACATACACATTTTTGCTTTTGTCATCATATTTAGGATAAACACATTTGGAATTTCATTTGAATTGGACTGTATGATGGTATTTGCTTGTACTAGCTCAATGATCCATATTTGAATTGAATGGGAAATCTAAGTTTCGAGTTGGAGACATTGATTTTCGAAAATTACACTTTTTTGCATGCAAAACAAAAAAAATTCTCGGCCATGATATCATAGTCGGGCGTAAAAAAGAAGAACACTTAATTTCAGGCGCCAAAAGATTTCAAACTTCCTGCTCACATCGAAATATCTCGCGCCCAAAAGTTTAGCCCTGCGATATTCCTGTTTTACCCCTGCCACATTAACGGAAAAGGGCTGATTTGGTAACTCCATTGTTTCCCCTCTTTTCCCCCAACATTCTTCCCCAGAGCCCTTCCCCGACCCCCAAACCACGCCAAGCCGCCGAATCTAGTCCTCTGCCGCAGCAGTGGACCTCACACCCTGCCGGATATACCTTCTGCACCTTGGAACCCCCAACTGCCAACTCACCACTTCATTGGAGCCGCTTCAGCAACTGGCTTGTCCATCGCTCCAGATCTCCTTGACCGCCATCATGGTCCACCGCACTGGATCTGCTTAACTGGCGCCCTCGTCCACCACAGTGTAGGCCCTTCACCGACTCCCTCGTCTGCCCCATCGCCGGCCCTTCATACAAGCCCTCATCCGCTGCAACAGATCTGCCTCACCGAAAGCACTATACACCGCGCTTGATGTTCTACACCAATGCCTTCGTCCACTGCACCGAACACACACCACGGACGCCATATTCAACTCCAGCGGCCCTGTTGTGAGGGCATATTTCTCCCTATGTGGTTTTGGTTACTGATGACAATGCTTTTGCGGACTAATCGTGTGCATTGAGCATTTCAAATTTCCCAGGCCTAGCCACAAGACGATTCGGTGCCCCTCGGAGCCTATCGAAGACGGCGGTTCTCTGCATTTCTTTTTGGTGGATTTGAGTCGTAGGAAAGCCCTAATATTAAGAGGGGGTCCTCTTCGGAAAGGTTAGGGTGGAATCAACATGTACACATCTGTTCCTTTGCACAACCTTTCCTTCTCTTCATTGGAGCACCGTCCGTTTATCCTTGTCTCTGCGAGATGAAGGCCTACAAGATCTATAGTTTATGTGGTGTGCGGTAGTACTGCTGAAGTTTGCAATTGTACCGCAGGGGCCCATGGTAGTACCGCCCAGGCAAGCGGTAGTACCGCGCCACGCGGTAGTACCACTCCTCGCGAGCGGTAGTACCGCTGCCTCTAGCCCAGAATGCTAGCGTGCGCGGAAGTAGGCACGGAAGTAATTTTTTACTTCCACCCCTACGCGGTAGTACCACTCCCTGCAAGCGGTAGCACCGTGCCAGATTTTCGCAGGTCCCAAACTCAACAGAAGTAGTCACAGATGTAATTTATTTAGTCTGTGCTTTTTCCAGCCCAGTTGAGCCCTGTCCTACAGAAGTACCGCAAGGGCGCGCAGTTGAGCGGTAGCATCTTGTTTGCCGTTATGGACAATTCCTCCTCTATTGCTTGCACCCCTGAGAACGAGGTTCTCAGCTTTAAACAAAGGGGAGGATAAATTTTAAAAGATGCTTGGTATAGAATTTGCAATGCTCTTAATAGATCTATCCGCAAGCAATCTACCGTTGTGCTTTTGCGTTGTTTTTATGTTGGCATCACCACTTGGTATAGATTCGTCCTTGATACGATTACTGGTGGAAATTTCTTAATGGGTCCTCCTTTTGATGCTCTTAATGTTATGGGAAATTTAGTGGGCTCATCACCTCTTATGGTTAATGAAACAATTTTGACTCTTGTGCATGTTACAAAAAGATTAGTTGCTATCGAAAAGAAAATGCTCACCGAAGATCATATGGAAATTATACATAAAAAGATGCATAATTTTGCCACTAATCTTGGATCAAAAGCGGGCGATATTTTTAAGTTGTTAAAATAAACGGGTACTTTAATCCATGAAAGAGTAGAAGAAAGTTCGTCTCGGATCGATAAATTGGAAGAAGTCTTTAGTAATCTAAGCACGACTTTTACTACCACTAAAACTATTGAGGAAACTCCTATAAAGAGTAGGAGATCCAAAAATAAGGGTGCAACTCCTAGTGATAGCAATAAAGGAGATCTTAAGATGATTAGTATCTAACCGGATTTTGTTGAAGTGATAAGGGATCCTTTTTGCAAGAATGAAATCTTTGAATTTATTCCCAGGAGTGTTGTTATTGAAAATCTTTATGCCAAATCTTTGAGAGATTCTAAGTGATTGATTGAAGAGTTGGACAAAGATGACAAAACTTAGATCCTTGCTATATGCCTAGCTAAGGGCGTAAAACTATAGCGCTTGTTGGGAGGCAACCCAATGAATACAATTTATTTTTGCTTTTTGCTTTCTGTTCTTGTGTGTTAGCATAATTATGCTACTGTTATGATTGTGTTTTTTATGTTTTAATTAGTGTTTGTGCCAAGTAAAGCCTTTAGGATCTTCTTAGGCAATAGTTGTTTGATCTTGCTGAAAAAAATAGAAACTTTTATGCTCACGAAATTAATTTTCATTTTTTACCAGAGTGATAAATACCCATTCCAATTGTAGTAGATCAATATACAAATTTCTCAGGTCGTCCTAATTTTCAGAGGATTTTGAGTTACAGAAGTATTTGAAATAGTTAGATTGCTACAGATTATTCTGTTTTGACAGATTCTGTTTTCTTTGTGTTGTGTGCTTATTTTGATGGCTCTATGATTTTATTTGATGAGTTCTTGCAAAAGTTGGAATACAGTAGATATAATACAAAAACAAAATATGAATTGGTTTAATACAACACTTATAGTAGTGGTTTATTATTCTTATACTAATGGATCTCACGAAGGCTTTGTTGAGTTTTGTGTGATTGAAGTTTTCAAGTTTTGGGTTATCTTACGATGGATGGAGGAAGGATGTAAGAGCCTAAGCTTGGGGATGCCCCGGCATCCCAAGCTGTTATCCAAGAATGAGCAACCAACTAAGCTTGGGGATTCCCCTGAGTGGCATCCCCGTTTTCTTCCAACAACTATCGGTATTTTACTCGAGACTATATTTCTATTCGTAACATGATATGTGTTTCGCTTGACCATCTTGTATGATATGTGTCTTTGCTTGCTTTATTTTGTGTTTTAAGTCATCAATCCTTGCTGGACACACCTATTTGAGAGGGCCAAAATTATGTCATGACTTGTTAGAATTACTCTCTATGCTTCACTTAAATCTTTTATGAGCTATGACTTGCTCTAGTGCTTCACTTATATCTTTTTGAGCATGGTGTGCTTTGTTATTTTTGAAGAAATGCTCTCTTGCTTCACTTAGATTTATTTGAGAGTTAGTAAAATTTTGAAGGAATTCTCTCTAGCTTCACTTAAATTATTTTGAGAGAAAGAAAATTTGTTATGCTCATGATCTTCACTTATATTTGTTCGAGCTTATGAAAAGCAACACATGAAAATTAGTGCCAAAGTGATAGATATCCAAGAAGGATAAAGAAAAGAAAATATCATGAAGATCATTGGACAAAATAAACTTGATTCTTGGTAATAGTTTTGAGGTATGATGATGTGATATGTGAGCTATGTTGATGAGTAATTGGGCTTTAGTAAGAATATAGGTGTTAAGATTTGTGATTCTCTATGCATGCACGAAAGTCAATAATCATGCAATGAAAATTATATCCTACTTGTGGTGCATTATTCGGTGTTAATTATGCTTAATGCTTGCTTATGAGATTATTCGTTTCTTGGTTGGTTGCTTCTCAATCTTTTTGCTAGCCTTCATTTTGCACTAAGTATGACATCTACTTGTGCATCCAAAATCCTTTAAACCAGTTTTGCCACATGAGTCCAATATATCTACCTATATGCGGTACTCTTTTGCTGTTCTAAGCAAATTTGCACGTGCCATCTCTAATTTTCAAAATTAACTTCTCTTTTGTGTGTTTGTTTCGCTCGCGGAGCGGTGAGGGGTGGCTAATATTTTCCATGCTAGATGTGTTATTCTCAAGATGAGTGTTTATTCACTTGTCATTGAACAAGAGTAAGGCAAAGGTATTAGGGATGCCCAGTCCCGAAATGCAAAAACAAATGAATTTACTTTATGTTGTCAAATAATAAACTCCTTGGAAAGTGTTGGTATGGAGGGCACCTGTGGATACAGTTAGCCATGGAAAGTGAAAGTTATGGTGGAAAAAGGAATAAACTTTATTTTCTGTTTGGGAACTGCCTATGATATATCTAAGCATGGAAAGTATTGGGAACTCTAAGTCGTTTTCGTTGGTGGGATGGATACACCTCCAAGATGTTTTTATCTCAATTTTTTTTGCTTTGAGCTCTGGCGCCTCTACAAATCCCTACTTCCCTTTGCGAAGAGACTTTCTTTTACTTTATGAAATTTTTATTTTGAAATTTGAGTCTCCGTCTTCTCTCATAAAAGCACCAACTAGGAGGCAATATGATCGTGCTCAAGTATTGGGTGTAGTTAATATTCGAGTGTGTTTCATGAATGGGTCAATGTTTGAGCATGATGGGCTAGGGATAACTTATTTTAGCATTGATATTTTGAAAGACATGGTCGCTTATTGACATGCTTGAGTATCTAAATTATTATGCCAAAACTAGACTATTGCTTTGAAACACATAAAAGTCCAAATGTCCATGCTATAAACAAAAGAATATGATATGACTTGATGAACAACAGTCCACATCAAAAATTCTGTTTTTTATCACTTATCTGCTCGAGGACGAGTAGGACTTAAGCTTGGGGATGCTGATACGTCTTCAACGTATCTGTCGGTGGGAACGACACCTATGGGATCACAAGAATCCCTACTACGGTTGCGGGGCGCGGGGTCGTGAGAAGAGCGGATCAAACAGATAGCACACGGTTCGTTTATCCAGGTTCGGGCCGCGAGGATGCGTAAAACCCTACTCCTGCTTTGGTGGATTGTATATCTGTGTTCTTGAGCTAGCTATAGGGCGTGGGGAGCTCCAAAAAGTCGAATCCTCCTCCTGGTAGCCTCGGGCCTCCTTTTATAGGAAAGGGGTTGCCACAGTGGCACACAGGAGGTGGAAAGGGTACAGTGATGTGAGGTTATCCCTCGCATTACATGACAAGGCGCATTTAATGTATATTGCCTAGGTGTCCTTGCTTTATCAGGGACGGGGGAGAGCCCTGTCTCGTCCGTCGCCGCTCCCTCTCGTGTCGACATGCGCCCTGGTCGGCGGCGCCCGCGGTGCCATGTAGGCAGGCAGGCAGCTGAGGTGGCGCAGTGGTGGGTCTTCACGAAGATCTGCATGCCTCCACGCAGGTGCCTGCCCAGCTGGTTGGGTCTGCAGCTGCATGCGAACGGCGGTGGAGGTTTGACTGGCGTGGGCCTGATGGTGGCCCTACGGGTGTTCTTGGCAAGGGCCTTGCTGGGGCCCCGGCAAGGGTCTTGCCGTGGCGCCTGCTGTCATCCCCGGCAAGGCTCTTGCCGGGGCCTTGTGGTCCTCCTTGGCTGGGATCCCGCCAAGGATCATCATCTTTCTAAAGGGTGTATCTGATCTTGAATGCCTTCACAAAGATCTGCATGCCACCACAGGGATGTCTTCTGAATCCTTGCCCCATAGGGGCAGTGGACTCAAGGGTGACTCACTCCGTAGGTGTGGGGCGAGCTGCCACGGATAGGGTCTTGCCGGGTTTGCTAAAACCGCCTCCCGGCAAGGATCTTGCCGGGGGGGTCTGCTTCGTCCCCTTTGCTCTTTGTGGTCTTGGTCTTGGCGTCGTTCTGCTTCTCCTGAGCTTCGGCCTTACCTTGGCTCACCTCCCTTGCCTTGCTTAGTGTGGTGGTGCCCGTGGCTCAGACTGCCCGTGCACAGTTATAGGGGTACAAAAAGTGTACCCCTCTTTTTGTACACCGACAGTATCTATAATTTTTTATTGTTCCATGTTATTTTATTGTCTATCTTGGATGTTTTATAATCATTTTATAGTCATTTATATCATTTTTTGGTACTAACCTATTGACATAGTGCCAAGTGCCAGTTGCTATTTTTTACATCACAGAAAATCAATATCAAACAGAGTCCAAATGCCACAAAACTTTACGGAGATTTTTTGTGGGCTAGAAGAAAGGCAATGGGCCCTGGTAGCACCTAGGGGTGCCTCGAGGGGGACACAACCCACCAGGGCGCGCTAGGAGGCCCAAGCGCGCCTTGGTGGGTTGTGCCCACCTCGGGTGCCCCCCGGACCACCTCTTTGCTCTATAAATACCCCAAAAATACCAGAACCCTAGGGAGTCGACGAAATATTCATACAACCGCCGCAGAGTCCAGAACCACCAGATCCTATCTAGACACCATCTCAAATGGAGTTCACCACCTCCAATGGTGCCTCTCCGATGATGCGTGAGTAGTTCTTTGTAGACCTTCGGGTCCGTAGTTAGTATCTAGATGGATTCATCTCTCTCTCTTGATTTTCAATACAATGGTCTCTTGGAGATCCATATGATGTAACTCTTTTGCGGTGTGTTTGTTGGGATTGATGAACTTCAAGTTTATGATCAAATCTATGTTTTTATATCCATGAAAGTATTTGAGTTTCTTTGATCTATTTTATGCATGATCTCTTATAGCCTCGTATTTGTTCTCCGATATTTGGGTTTTGTTTGGCCAACTTGATCTATTTATCTTGCAATGGGAAGAGGTGCCCGGTAGTGGGTTCGATCTTATGGTGCTTGATCCCAGTGACAGAAAGGGAACCGACATGTATGTATCGTTGCTACTAAGGATAAAAAGACGAGATCTATATCTACCACCATATAGATAAATGGATCTTGTCTACATCATGTCATTGTTCTCACTGCATTACTCTGTTTTTCCATGAACTTAATACACTAGATGCATGATGGATAGCGGTCGATGTGTGGAGTAATAGTAGTAGATGCAGGCAGGAGTCGGTCTACTAATATTGGACATGATGCCTATGTAATGATCATTTCCTGGATATCGTAATAATTATTTGAAGTTCTATCAAATGCCCAACAGTAATTTGTTTACTCACCGTTTGCTATTTTTCTCGAGAGAAGCCACTAGTGAAACCTATGCCCCCCGGGTCTTCTTTCTCATATATTTGCCTTGCGGTCTACTTTTCCTTTGCATTTTTATTCAGATCTATTAAGCCAAAAATCCAAAAATACCTTACTGCAATTTATTTTATTTGGCGTTCAATATATCAATATTTACAACTTTATCTCCCGTCACTCGTTGTTACCCGAAAGTGATTGACAACCCCACGTCGGGTTGCGAGGTGTTGTTATTTGTGTGCAAGGGATGTTTATGTTGTATTGCTTAGTTCTCCTACTGGTTCGACAACCTTGGTTTCATAACTGGGGGAAATACCTACCGTCGATGTGCTACATCATCCCTCCCTCTCCAGGGAAATACCGATGTAGTTCTAGCTACCATTAGTTGCTCACCTAGATGCATATCTAGACAACCTATTTTGATGCTAAGTTTATTTTGGTAAAGAAAATCTAAAAATTGTTAGTTGCCTATTCACCTTCCCCCCTCTAGTCAACCACATCGATCCTTTCACCTGCTTTACTGATGTCGCGGCCTCATCAGGTTATTTTGATTTTTACTCCTTCGGTTTTTCTCTTCTTTATCGTGTAATTGTTCACTTACCACATATGAGCTTTCTTGTATGTCGACAAGCGCCGCAACCGAAGCACCGGAGCCGCTTCAGCAACGGCAACATCCGGCCCAAACTCAACCGCAACACGAGCACCATCAACGATCCTTAGCTATCAAGTATGACAATGATACACATTCGCCGTCGAGAATCAGGTGCTATTATCCAACGACCGGTGCCTACGTTCACTTTCTAAGCATAAGCACCGCACCTTCGAATTTCTTCAGGGCATCTTTCAATTTTTCATGAGATGTTTTATTCTGCTTGCACCTGTAGGGCCATACTTCTGGCAGTGAACATGTTACCTGTGCTAAATAACAAACCAGTGCACATATAGTTACAATGCTTTAGTTTTGTCCTAAGTATTACTGTACTTCCTAGATATCACTGCCTACTATTTTACTTCTTGCATGCAATATTTATGATAATGGTGTTGTTCTAATACCACTTGTTGGTTCCATCAGACTGCTTCATGTTCTCTATGCTTAATTACACATCAACAAACTAGCCTGTGGTTCCGCTGCTTTTTGTTCGTTTTACCCTACATTTTCTGATGCTAGCAATTACATCACTGCTTTGAGCCTCTGTTCATTACTTTTTTGTGCGTTCTTGATCTTCCCAAGTTGCATGACTAATTTGATGCTTCTATTAATTATGGAGCTGCAAACCCCATCAAGCAAAATATTTGTTATTTTGGGGCTGGCACCTCGAACAAGCATAAAAATAGAGTGAAGCACATATATTGTCGTGTAAGCACACACCCTTCTTTCATTAGTTTAGATGAACCATTGATGATCAATTCGAACCATTCCATGCAATTAAAATTAATTTTACCTAAATAGAGGGTGAAGAATAAACTACAACAACTAGATTTGCAACCATGGGATGACGACGATATATTCAAAGAACATTGCTACAGCAGCGAGGCTTCACGACAACATATGGTAAGCCAGTGTGTTTTAGTACATGTGAAATATAATGCGTGTGGGCTGCTTTCTTGGCTTGTTCCCTCAACCTATAATCCTACAGAATTACAAATAGTTCAGTTGTCTGCTTTGCTGTATTGCTTGATTCGAATGCTTGTTTGTTACTTGTTAGGCTATACCTGAGTTGGCCAATATGTCAGCAGTGCCTGATGTACTATCGTAAAGAAATGCATGCCTAGTTCATTTGAGTCCTTAACTTTACCTATGAACTTTATCACAAGACTGTCTTCGTAGTTCATATGAGGCCACACTGTTAAGTGCTTTCTCAAATTATTTCAAGTGCTTAGATGCCTTGGCAACTTAAATATAGCGGTGGTACACTCCCTTTCAACTAGGGATGTCAACTAGGTCCCGTTTAATCCTGATTGAAGTCCACTAGTGGTATGATAGTTCAAAAGAGTTTTTGTTTTTTGAGGAAAATGAACTAGGGAGCTAGCAAAAACTAACTAGATGGGGCTGGCGGATGTCGTTTATTTGCCACTTACATCCCTAGTTTCATCTTACCATTTTAATTTCTTTTTGGCTGATGCTGCTTCGAACCATTTAAATATAGCTTGCCATGCTTGGCAACAATTCGTATGTCGTTTACCATGTAAGCTTACTGCCCGGGTCATGCGATAACTATCTCTTACTTATGTCCAGCGGAAACCTTTCAGGATGTTGTTCACACTAGGACACAATGTACAAGCCTAGAATCTATTGGTGGAAGCAGTGCGCCATCCATGTTACCAGATGGCAGCAGTTCAGAGGCAACACTGCCGGAGAGCAGTCTGAGCACAGATATTATAGTTCTTGAGGCTCTACTAGAGGCAGAAAGAGATGGTGCGGCTGCCATGAATGAGGTAATCTTGATCTTGAGGCTGGAAATTATGCAATTAGCTGCACTAATTATGCAAGCAACCCAAGAATTGGACGAAGTAAGAATGTTGCATTTGAAGACAGAGGAGGTCCTGCTGCTTCTGCTATCTGAAGCCCTAGGAAATCCCAGTTCTTCTTAAATCCCAGTTCAAATTGTCATTAGATTATTATAATTGCATGTTGTGTCATGTCTCTGAATGGATTATGTTCTAAGATCCTCTGTGTTGTCCATGTGTTGTAATGATCTGAATTTTTTAGGCGAGGTAATCCTCAGTACTTGTATGATTGACATAAGGTGAACAGTTTTTTGTGTGAGCATATTTTATTGGATGAAATAACTGTTTGACTCAAAGTGTATCCCACCTACTGAATTCGAAGATCACGGCATTTCTAAATCATAATCATATATAAAGGTGGAATAAATCTTTGTCGTGGTTTTGAAGAAATAAATAACAAAACGTAGAATTATCTATGGATATTCGTATTCGAATACAAATTGGATTTGAATTTAGTTGCCAGGGCCCAGGGTAAACGTGAATGCTAATTCTCTCAAGTTTTGAACGAAGGGGATAAGCACCCACTATCATTTGTGGGCTACCCGAAGCAAGTGTTTGCGATATGGAAATTACTGTCTACCCCTGACACTTGACATCCTAATCGACCGGATTTACACTGCTATTGATAGGGGCAGGCTAGTAACTTCAATCAGACGTGACACGACCACCTCTAAGCCCATTCAGACACGGTGGGTGATGTCAACTATGCAACTTTGTTCTTGTAGACACGTGTTGGGCCTCCAAAAGCGCAGAGTTTTGTAGGACATTAGCAATTTTCCCTCAAGTGGATGACCTAAGGTTTATCAATCCGTGGGAGGCGTAGGATGAAGATGGTCTCTCTCAAACAATCCTGCAACAAAATAATAAAAAGTCTCTTGTGTCCCCAACACACCAAATACAATGGCAAATCGTATAGGTGCACTAGTTCGGCGAAGAGATAGTGATAAAAGTGTAGTAACGATAGTAGATATTGATTTTTGTAATAGTAACAATAAAAAACAGCAAGATAGCCATTGATAAAACAGAGCACAAATGATATTGCAATGCTTTAAAATGAGGGCTAGGGTCCGTACTTTCGCTAGTGCAATCTCTCAACAATGCTAATATAATTGGATCATATAACCATCCCTCAACGTGCAGTGAAGAATCACTCCAAAGTTCCTATCTAGCGGAGAACATAAGAAGAATTCGTTTGTAGGGTTCGAAACCACCTCGAAGCTATTCTTTCTGATCGATCTATCCAAGAGTTCATACTAAAATAACGCCAAATAAATTCAAATTCATAATACTCAATCCAACACAAAGAACCTCAGAGAGTGCCCCAAGATTTCTACCGAAGAAACAAGGACAAGAACATGCATCAACCCCTATGCGTAGATTACCCCAATGTCACCTTAGGAATCCACGAGTTGAGTGCCAAAATGTATATCAAGTGAATCAAAGTAATACCCCATTGTCACCACGAGTATTGATTTGCAAGACATACATCAAGTGTTCTCAAATCCATAAAAGTGTTCAATCCGACAAGAACGAAATCTCAAAGGGAAAAATCAATACATCACAACAAGATAGAGAGGGGAAAACATCACATGATCCGACTATATTAACAAAGCCCATGATACATCAAGATCGTGACATCTCAAGAACACGAGAGAGAGGAGATTAAACACATAGCTACTGGCACAAACCCTCAGCCCCGAGGGCGGACTACTCCCTCCTCATCGTGGTGGCCACCGGGATGATGAAGATGGCCACCGGTGATGATTTCCCCCTCCGGCAGAGTGCCAAACGGGGTCTAGAATGGTCTTCAGTGGCTATAGAGCCTTGCAGTGGCAGAACTTCTGATCTAGGGTTACCCCAATGGTTTTTGGAATATTTGGGAATTTATAGGGCAAAGAGGGGGTGCGAGAGGCCACCGAGGTGGGCACAACCCACTTGGGCGCGCCTGGGCCCCCAGGCGCACCCTGGTGGCTTTTGCACCCCTCGGGACACACCCCAGGTCCTGCTCTGGCCCAATGGATGTCTTCTGGTCCATAAAAAGTCCACAAAAAGTTTCGCGGTGTTTGGACTCCGTTTGATATTGATTTCCTACGATATAAAAAACAGGCAAAAAATCAGCAACTGGCACTGGGCACTAGGTCAATAGGTTAGTCCCAAAAAAAGGTATAAGTTGCTATAAAATGATTACAGAACATCCAAGAATGATAATATAACAGCATGAATACTTCATAAATTATAGATACGTTGGAGACGTATCAGTGGGCGCCAAACGTGTGCGGCAAAACACATTTGATTCAAGCTCGTCCGAAAGACATGTGTCTCTCCCTCCATTTCCCCATTGATACACGGTGGGCGGCAAAACAAACTCTCCTCGTCCGAAATCGATGTAGGCAAATATTTCAAATAGGGGCAGATGTGTAACTTCCCTCGGACATGACACAACCGCCCTACCTGTTAGCCCCGTTCATACACCGTGGGAGCCAACCGTCGGCGGCAATACACCCTCTCCTTGCCCGAAATCGCTACCGGAAAATATTGGGGAGATGCGAGATTACCGTCCTATCCCCAACCGACGTGATGTCCGAAATTTTAAACGGGGGATAAGTTCATAACTTTCCCACATTTCAGACAAGCGTGTCCCAAAGTTTGAGATCCCCTCCCATTTCCCCATTCATACACCGTCGGCGCTACAACAACCTCCCCACTGCGGCCAGCCTCCTCCGTCCGCCACCCCATCGTCCACCTTGCCGGAGCCGCTACCCCTACCCCATCGTCCACTACAAGAGATGGACGTCTCTCATCCATGACGTTGGACAGGGATCCTTTCATTGCATCCTCTCGCTTCATCATCGTCGTCGTCCACCTTGCCGTTGCCGCTCCTACGACTGCCTCGTCCATGGCAACAGGACTTATCCCCCGACCCGGTCGTCTCCCGTCTAAAGTATTCTTCCGCGCCGCTGACAGCCATCACACCCGCATCACCCTCAACGTATCAGTAGGGGCCTACACCGCGTCGCAAGAGAGGTGGTTCTCTTTCATATCTACTTAAGTTATTGATCTCACCTAGAAAATAGATCGTAAATTGTTTACTATACTTTTCTTGTCCGTACCAAATCATAGTGGCTAGTTGAATGCAAACATTGGTTGCGAAGTAGCTTTGGCCGGTTTGCACCTTCAGATCCACCATGGCACGGTCACTATACTCATAAAGCTTATGGTTCCCCCCTTTATATTCACTACCATCATTGTAGGTGCTTCGTGTCATGCTAGTATTGCTCCTCAAGACCTCAACCCATCAAGTGAAACAACATGCCACTCATAATTCCAAAGCTTAGTTATTGAAATACGAATCTGATATGATGCTCATATTACTAAAACAGAGAACGTTTAATTGGTCACCTAATGTTCCTATATTCATTTTGAAAAGCATGTGCGCCACCCACTAGTCCAGCTAGTTCCACTTTCCTGATTTTACTCTTGATACTTAGGGTTTTCCCCTTTTATCTACTCTACTATGATCTATGTAGGTGCTTTCTGTCGCACTAGTAGTACTCCACCCTTCAAGCTAAACAACACAACACTCATAATTCCAAAGCTTAATTGTTCAAATATGATTGCGATATGATACTAGTATTAGTTAACAGACACATTTAATTGGTTAGCTAAAGGTCCCACTTGAGTTTCCCAATGCATGTCGCGACATATAGAGAGATAGCAGGATTGCATTTCTTTGTCACTTGTTGACTGTACTTTCTTGTCCATACCAAATCTTAGTTGTTGTTTCAAAGCAAACATCGGTTGCTAACTACCCTTTGCGCGGTTTGCAGCTTCGGATCTGTCATCCCACTGCCATGGTCAACACTATACTCATCATGCTTATGGTTTTCCCATTTTATGATGACCACGATCAGCCTACATGGTTCGTGTCGTAATAGCACTGCTCTACCCATCGAGCTAAACAAGCTTAGTTGTACAAATTCAAATACGATATTGTGCTGATATTAGTAAAACTGAGACATGTTTAATTGGTCAACTAAATGTTCCTACTTTAGTTTCCAAATGCATGTGAGCCACATATGGACAGACCGAAAGGAATATTATTTCTCTGTGCGCTATGGTTCATCATGGGTGGGAAACAGACATTGTATAAAAAGACTTGCAATATCTTCAATCTGCTTGCTCTTCTGTTCTTCTTTAACATGATCCTCTTCTCTTATTCAATAAGTATGTTCCTTGTTGGGAAGAGTAGAAGAGACATTTGCGGTCGACTGGTCAGGTCGAGTTGTTCTCCCTTAGTATATTTTGAATCTGTCAGGTCAGGTCGACTTGTTCTTCTTTACTGTATGTTGAAGTTGGCATCTGCGAAGTATCATCACTTCTGGAGCTCTCATATTTTGAGTAGTAGGCCACATTATATTAATGCACACACCAAATTACAACAAGCATGGCATCACTCAGAAGAATTGCAGAGATAGCACAAAGGGTTTACAGGGAGGCAGTATTGGATTAGAATCACTTCTGCATTACAAAGATATTCTCACTTGTTTTTATGTTTTCGTGCATGCCAGGTATTGAACATGATCAAAATGAATATGAGAACGGCGCACGAGAGGATACTGTGGAAAAAATCCAGTGGCTAACAAACTTGGCATGGTGGAGGATGGCTTATCTTATTCACCCATCAAGGTGCTTGCTCTAACTTGGCAAGGTTGTATTGGTCGCACATATTTTGCATATGACCTCTTGCATTACTTCTACTTTGTTACACCACCATCTGCTTAGTTTAAGCATCATATATGAGTATATGCCATACCTATCCATTTTCTGTACCTATTCCATGTGTCGTCATACTATGTTTTTCTAGTCAAATGTTGTTCTTTCGTAATAGATGTCCAAAAGGAATAGGGTGAGTGCAGATCCTCAAGGAGTACAAACTAGGTATTTGGAAAAGGTAGTGATACCTCTTAAATCAGATAGATCATCAGCCACAGAAAACACAGGCCCAACTGTACCACACTTTACCCCTACTCCACTGGCCAAACCCCTATTAGAACTGCTGAGAGCCCAACGTCAGGTACTGTCTATGATATCAATTCAAAATTCAAACTTACCTTCTCTCTTGTATGAAAACTAATTTCAGATGAATCTCCTTACTCACAGGATCATAGGATCTCACAACAATACTGGGCACTTCATTGCTCTTGTCAATACCTCTTACCCTTTGTCAGCATACTTACACTCATTGTTGTTTGATTATGTAGCATCACTGTAAATGTTCGCTTCTTTATCCTCCCTTTTCTTGAAATTATAATACCTATATTTACTATTGGATAAATGTAGAATTAACACAATGGTTATGAAGTTTTGGATTGCTCATGTAAGTACATGTTGTCGTGTACTCCATCTGTATCGAATTAATTGTTGATCAATTGGATGTATTTAGAACTTAATAGTGCTAGATACATCCAGTTGAGCAACAAGTAATAACGGACGGTGATGGTATTATTGTACTTGCATCACGAGATAGTTGATTGTCTAGAATTACTCTACATCTTATCTGCCCTGCCCTCCACTTTCTCCAAATTATCATATCTACAGTTACTCTTACCAAAATGTTGAATAAAGCCAATGCCGCTGCACACATTGATCGCTGCATTCTTCTTGTCAGTACCTTTTGCCTTGTAACGATGTACTTAATTAATTGCTATTTGATTATGTATCATCATTCTACACCTGAGCTTCATTATCCTCTGTTTCTTCCAATATTATTTCATCTATATTTACTCTTTGCAAAATGTTGAATAATGGCAACGCTTATAAAGAAGTCTCGTTGGGGAATTTATTGAATTATCCTTCCATCGACATGGAGAAGGGCTTTTTCCATCCCGTGTTTAACATGTAATGTAAGTTCATCCTTCTCAAGCCTTCAAACTTTCTTCTAGTATAGATTTGGATAGGCATCATTTCCTCTACTGCTGTTTACTTTGTTGTTTACATCTGATTGGATGTTTGCAGCAACTACCAGTTTTAAATTGTAGTTGTAAAAACATGTTCCTTCTGCAGAACAGATCCACTTATTTGCTTATATAATTGTGAAACCTGTTACATGTCTCCTTGTTTCTCTTTCAGATTCGTATCTCTTATGCCAGGCAGAACTTTAGGGGAGATAGTGAGCGAAACCATCTTGAAGAGAGCAAGATGACCCCAAGGCCCTATCTTGATGAAGACAGTGAGATGAAGCTACTTTACCCGCAGCTTTGAGACAACCTCTATGCAGTCGCTACCTCAATTAGTTCGACCTCTTCAGTCTCAACTTAAAGCGGAAATGCTTGCTCCAGCTCAGCTCCAACTTGACGTCAATGATGCAATGAAGATCTTAGACGACTGCCTTGCGCACTATGGTGCTATAAAGCTAGGGATGGAGGATCTATCATTGGCACAACTAAGGTCTCATCAGCTTGTTCGGCTGCTTGCGGCCAGGCCTAATGCCTTCTGAAGTGCTCTCAGTTTTGTATATTCTTTTGTTGGCGCGTTTATATGCACTAGTGGCAACCTTTGATGCCCAGTGTATGTAATCCGCGGTCATGTTGCGCTTTATTATCACCGGTAGCAAACTTTGATTCCCAGTGGATGTAACATGCCGTAATTTCTTTATTGTATAGTCTAGGATTATTCTTGGTCAATATGTTGTAATTTAGGCTAGAAGGTTGAGTGGATCTTAGTGTTGTCGGTTGATACGTCTCCAACGTATCTATAATTTTTGATTGTTCCATGCTATTATATTATCTGTTTTGGATGTTTAATGGGTTTTATTATGCACTTTTATATTATTTTTGGGACTAACCTATTAACCGAAGGTCCAGTGCAAATTGCTATTTTTTGTCTATTTCAGTGTTTTATAGAAAAGGAATATCAAACGGAATCCAAACGGAACAAAACCTTCGCGAGGATCTTTTTTGGAACAAACGCAATCCAGGAGGCTTGGAGTGGAGGTCATGGAAGCAACGAGGCAGACATGAGGTAAGGCGGTACGCCCAGGGGGTAGGCGCGCCCCCACCCTCGTGGGCCCCACGGAGCTCCACCGACCTACTTCTTTCGCCTATATATACTCTTATACCCTGAAAACATCCAAGGGAGCCACGAAACCACTTTTCCACTGCCACAACCTTCTGTACCCGTGAGATCCCATCTGGGGACCTTTTCCGGCGATCTGTCGGAGGAGGATTCGGTCACAGAGGGCTTCTACATCAACACCATAGCCTCTCTGATGATGTGTGAGTAGTTTACCACAGACCTTCGGGTCCATATTTATTAGATAGATGGCTTCTTCTCTCTCTTTGGTTCTCAATACAAAGTTCTCCTCGATGTTCTTAGAGATCTATTCGATGTAATACTTTTCGCGGTGTGTTTGCCGAGATCCGATGAATTGTGGGTTTATGATCAAGTTTATCTATGAACAATATTTTATTCTTCTCTGAATTCTTATATGCATGATTAGATATCTTTGCAAGTCTCTTCGAATTATCGGTTTAGTTTGGCCTACTAGATAGATCTTTCTTGCAATGGGAGAAGTGCTTATCTTTGGGTTCAATCTTGAAGTGTCCTTTCCCAGTGACAGTAGGGGCAGCAAGGCACATATTGTATTGTTGCCATCGAGGATAAAAAGATGGGGTTTATATCATATTGCTTGAGTTTATCCCTCTACATCATGTCATCTTGCATAATGCGTTACTCTGTTCTTACGAACTTAATACTCTAGATGCATGCTGGATAGCGGTCGATGTGTGGAGTAATAGTAGTAGATGAAGAATCGTTTCGGTCTACTTGACACGGATGTGATGCCTATGTTCATGATGATGCCTAGATATTCTCATAACTGTGCACTTTTCCATCAATTGCTCGGCAGTAATTTGTTCACCCACCATAATATATGGTATCTTGAGAGAATCCACTAGTGAAACTATGGCCCCTGGGTCTACTTTACATCATATAAGTTTCTGATCTATAATTCTAGTTTACTATTTATTTTGCAATCTTTACTTTCCAATCTATACAACAAAAATACCAAAAATATTTGTCTTATTATCTTTATCAGATCTCACTTTTGCAAGTGGCCGTGAAGGGATTGACAACCCCTTTATTGCGTTGGTTGCAAGGTTCTTAATTGCTTGTGCAGGTACTAGGCGACTTGCGTGTAGTCTCCTACTGGATTGATACCTTGGTTCTCAAAAACTGAGGGAAATACTTACGCTACTTTGCTGCATCACCCTTTCCTCTTCGAGGAAAAATCAACACATGCTCAAGAGGTAGCGAGAAGGATTTCTGGTGTCGTTGCCAGGGAGATCTACGCTCAAGTCAAGACATACCAAGTACCCATCACAAACTATTATCCCTTGCATTACATTATTTGCCATTTGCCTCTCATTTTCCTATCCCCCACTTCACCTTTGCCTTTTCTTTGCCTATTTCCCGTTTGCCTTTCTTTCGCTATGGCCGAATCAAAAAAGGCTAGGGGCTCTCTCCCTGGTTTTACTTTGGACAGTCCCTCTGCCCTTTCTAAGCTCACAAATAATGATGCTATGGAAAGACCTACCGGGGTTATCGATGAGAGTTTGAATAATTTTGATGAGGATGACCCAGGAATTTTTCGTTATTTGCTTGATGAGTCTTTCAAAGATGCTTAGGATAGTCTATTAAGGATCCGAGCCAGCTATATGCCCCAATATCAAATTGAGATATACCTAAAAAGCTTTTATGTTGGCTTACCCTCTTCGTTCAAGCAAGTTTTAGATTCTATTTTTGAAGAAGGTTTTCTTGAGGGGGATGCCATAGATACCTATGAAAAGATGAAAGCTATATTTGGGCACCCCATGAATGAGAAGGTTGAATCCACCTCTCATTTGTGCTTTTATCAAAACGAAATTATCGAAGAGATGAAGGCTAGCTTAGATGCAAATTTCCGTAGCGTGCTTAATCTTTCTTCCACCATTAATGGCCACGTGCTTTCTCAAAATAGAAAGATAAATGCTATAGATAAGAAATTTTCTCTTTTCTTTCCCAACACCAAAGATGGAAATACCTAGATCTATTCTTGTTTTTATGCCTAGCTAGGGGCGTTAAACGATAGCGCTTGTTGGGAGGAAACCCAATTTTATTTTTCTTCCTTGCTTTTTGTTCCTGTTTAGTAATAAATAAATCATATATCCTCTGTTATGATTGTGTTTTTTATGTTTTAATTAGTGTTTGTGCCAAATAAAGCCTTTAGGATCTTCTTGGGTGATTGTTGTTTGATCTTGCTGGAAAAAACAAAAAGTATGCACTCACGAGAATACTTTTAGTTTTTTACCAGAGAGTGATAAAATACCAATTCCAACTGTAGTACATCAATATACAAATTATTTAGGACGTCCTAATTTTTAAGGATTTTTGGAGTTACAGAAGTATTAGAAACCTACAGATTGTTCTGTTTTTGACAAATTCTGTTTTTCGTGTGTTGTTTGCTTATTTTGATGAATCTATGGATAGTATCGGGGGTATGAACCATAGAGAAGTTGAAATACAGTAGGTTTAACACCCATTTAAATAAAGAATGAGTTCATTACAGTAACTTAAGGTGGTGGTTTGTTTTCTTATACTAACGGAACTCATGAGATTTTCTGTTGAGTTTTGTGTTGTGAGGTTTTCAAGTTTTTGGGTAAAGATTTGATGGATTTTGGAATAAGGAGAGGCAAGAGCCTAAGCTTGGGTATTCCCAAGGCACCCCAAGGTAAAATTCAAGGAGAACCAAAAGCCTAAGCTTGCGGATGCCCCGGAAGGCACCCCCTCTTTCGTCTTCGTCTATCGGTAACTTTACTTGAGGCTATATTTTTATTCACTACATGATATGTGTTTTGCTTGGAGCGTCTTGTATGATTTGAGTCTTTTCTTTTTAGTTTACCACAATCATCCTTGTTGTACACAACTTTTGGAGAGACACACATGAATCGGAATTTATTAGAATACTCTATGCGCTTCACTTATATCTTTTGAGCTAGATAATTTTGCTCTGGCGCTTCACTTATACCTTTTTAGAGCACGGTGGTGGTTTTATTTTATAGAAATTATTGATCTATCATGCTTCACTTAAATTATTTCGAGAGTCTTTTAGAACAGCATGGTAATTTGCTTTGGCTATAAAATTAGTCCTAATATGATAGGCATCCAGGATGGGTATAATAAAAACTTTCATATAGAGTGCATTAAATACTATGAGAAGTTTGATACTTGATAGTTGTTTTGAGATATAAAGGTGGTAATATTGGAGTTGTGCTAGTTGAGTAATTGTGGAATTGAGAAATACTTGTGTTGAAGTTGGCAAGTCCCATAGCATGCACGTATGGTAAACATTGTGTGACGGTGTTGAAGCATGGGGTGTTCTTTGATTGCTTTCCTTATGAGTGGCGGTCGGGGATGAGCGATGGTATTTTCCTACCAATCTATCCCCCTAGGAGCATGCGCGTAGTTCTTGGTTTTGATGACTCATAGATTTTTTGCAATAAGTATGTGAGTTCTTTATGACTAATGTTGAGTCCATGGATTATACGCACTCTCACCATTCCATCATTGCTAGCCTCTTCGGTACCGTGCATTGCCTTTCTCACCTTGAGAGTTGGTGCAAACTTCGCCGGTGCATACAAATCCCGTGATATGATACGCTCTATCACACATAAGCCTCCTTATATCTTCCTCAAAACAGCCACCATACCTACCTATTATGGCATTTCCATAGCCATTCCGAGATATATTGCCATGCAACTTTCCACCGTTCCGTTTATTATGACACACTCCATCATTGTCATATTGCTTTGCATGATCATGTAGTTGACATCGTATTTGTGGCAAAGCCACTTTCATAATTCTTTCATACATGTCACTCTTGATTCATTGCACGTCCCGGTACACCGCCGGAGGCATTCACATAGAGTCATATTTTGTTCTAAGTATCGAGTTGTAATTCTTGAGTTGTAAGTAAATATAAGTGTGATTATTTTCATTATTAGAGCATTGTCCCATGTGAGAAAAGTATGATGGAGACAATGATTCCCCCACAAGTCGGGATGAGATTCCGGACGAAAAAAAAGAGGCCATAAAAAAGAGAGAAAAAAGGCCCAAACAAAAAAAGAGAAAAAGAGAGAAGGGGAGTCTCCTATATTGTCACTTTCATATACTAGTGGAAATTTTTCATTATAGAATTTGGCTTGTATATTCCAATGATGGGCTTCCTCAAAATTCCCTAGGTATTCGTGAGCAAGCAAGTTGGATGCACACCCACTTAGTTTATTTTGTTGAGCTTTCATATACTTATAACTCTAGTGCATTCGTTGCATGGCAATCCCTACTCCTTACATTGACATCAATTGATGGGCATCTCCATAGCCCGTTGATTAGCCGCGTCAATGTGAGACTTTATCATTTTTTGTCCTCACACACAACATCCATCATCATATTTTATTCCACCCATAGTGCTATGTCCATGGCTCGGGCTTATATATTTCGTGAAAGTTGAAAGAGTTTGAAAATGTTAAGTATGAAACATTTGCTTGGCTTGTCATCGGGGTTGTGCATGATGGGAGCATTTTGTGTGAAGAAAATGAAGCATGGCCAAACTATATGATTTTGTAGGGATAAGCTTTCTTTGGCTATGTTATTCTCATAAGACATAATTGCTTGGTTAGCATGATTGAAGTATTATTATTTTGATGTCAATATTAAACTTCTGTCTAGAATCTTTTGGATCTAAACATTCATGCCGTAATAAAGAGAATTACATTGAAAATTATGTTAGGTAGCATTCCACATCAAAAATTCTGTTTTTATCATTTACCTACTCGAGGACGAGCAGGAATTAAGCTTGGGGATGCTTGATACGTCTCTAACGTATCTATAATTTTTTATTGTTCCACGCTATTATATTATATGTTTTGGTTGTTTGATGGGCTTTATTATGCATTTTTATATTATTTTTGGGACAAACCTATTAACCGAAGGCCCAGTGCAAATTGCTGTTTTTTTGCCTATTTCGGTGTTTCGCAGAAAAGGAATATCAAACGGAATCCAAACGGAACGAAACCTTCGCGAGGATCTTTTTTGTAACAACCGCAATCCAGGAGACTTGGAGTGGAGGTCAAGGAAGCAACGAGGCGGCCACGAGGTAGGGTGGCGTGCACCCACCCTCGTGGGCCCCACGGAGCTCCACCGACCTGCTTCTTTTGCCTATATATACTCTTATACCCTGAAAACATCCAGGGGAGCCACAAAACCACTTTTCCACCACCGCAACCTTCTGTACCCATGAGATCCCATATGGGGACCTTTTCGGCAATATGCCGGAGGGGGATTCAATCACGGAGGGCTTCTACATCAACATCATAGCCTCTCCGATGATGTGTGAGTAGTTTACCACAGACCTTCGGGTCCATAGTTATTAGCTAGATGGCTTCTTCTCTCTCTTTGGTTCTCAATTCAAAGTTCTCCTCGATGTTCTTAGAGATCTATTTGATGTAATACTTTTTGCGGTGTGTTTGCCGAGATGCGATGAATTGTGGGTTTATGATCAAGTTTATCTATGAACAATATTTGATTCTTCTCAGAATTCTTATATGCATGATTTGATATCATTGCAAGTCTCTTCGAATTATCGGTTTAGTTCGGCCTACTAGATTGATCTTTCTTGCAATGGGAGAAGTGCTTAGCTTTGGGTTCAATCTTGCGGTGTCCTGTCCCAGTGACAGTAGGGGCAGCAAAGCACGTATTGTATTGTTGTCATCAAGGATAAAAAGATGGGGTTTATATCATATTGCTTGAGTTTATCCCTCTACATCATGTCATCTTGCCTAATGCGTTACTCTGTTCTTATGAACTTAATATTCTAGATGCATGTTGGATAGTGGTCGATGTGTGGAGTAATAGTAGTAGATGTAGAATTGTTTCGGTCTACTTGACACAGACATGATGCCTATGTTCATGATCATGCCTAGATATTCTCATAACTATGCGATTTTCTGTCAATTGCTCGGAAGTAATTTGTTCACCCACCGTAATATATGCTATCTTGAGAGAAGCCACTAGTGAAACCTATGGCCCCCGGGTCTACTTTACATCATATAAGTTTCAGATCTATAATTCTAGTTTACTATTTGTTTTGCAATCTTTACTTTCCAATCTATACAACAAAAATACCAAAAATATTTATCTTATTATCTTTATCAGATCTCACTTTTACAAGTGGCCGTGAAGGGATTGACAACCCATTTATCGCGTTGGTTGCAAGGTTCTTAATTGTTTGTGCAGGTACTAGGCGACTTGCGTGTAGTCTCCTACTAGATTGATACCTTGGTTCTCAAAAACTGAGGGAAATACTTATGCTACTTTGCTGCATCACTCTTTCCTCTTCAAAGGAAAACCAATGCATGCTCAAGAGGTAGCATCGGTCTTCAGGGCGACCCGTTACTCATATGGGCCAAAACGTGGGCCTATAATCATCTTGGGCCATTAGCAGGTGTAAACGGATAGTAGTTTTCCGACTTTAACATGTCGAGTAAAGTTCTGGCCAGTTGGGCCAGAAAATACCATGGGATTTTAATAGGCTAAAACCTAGATTGGGCTAGCATTGAGCCAAAAAATTCACGTGCCAATACAGGTCAAAACTGCCTATGGCCCATGTTCGGCCCAAATAGGATGAGTCGTTAACACGCAAAAATACATCTCGGGCATGTTTGGCCCAATAAAATTGTGGGCTTTAAGCATGCCGGTATCCACGTGGGCCATAGGCCCAAAAGTGTCACAGGCCATTATCAGATGGACTGTAAGCAGGCCGGATTCAACGGGGCTGTAATTAGGCCCAACTGTTACACGGGCCATTAACAGGCCGATAGGCCAGTTGGGCTGAAATTTATACACGAAGACTATGAGCCGTTAAGAGGCCTAAAGTTACTTCGGACAAGAAATAGCCTAGTTTCTGCATGGGCCATTTCTATACCTACTAATAAAGCAAGGTGTGTTTCTCTAATTTTTTCATCCGTTCACCCATATTATACTTTTGAGATTTTTTTTTATTCAAGGTGGTACTATTTTTTTGGTCAATCCACACATATATACAAGTGCTGCTCTGGGGAGTCAAAATCAAGACCAATTTTCCGCTCGCCCGCACGTAACCAGCCCATACACCCATACTGGGCCATGCAGCCACCCGAGTGGACTTTCTGGAAAGAGCAAAAAAAAAAATGGGCCACGCGTAGCGACATCATGAAATAATTATACCCCACCGTGGGATCAAACTCGTGACCTCCCCAAGGCCCAAACTCTAAGAACGAACTAAGCTACAAACTTTTGATGTCAAATTATCCCACCTCGAGTTTTTAAATCAGTATGCACCAATTAATATGTCGGATGCGCTGGAAATCAACAAGCAGACCCAGAACATCACCTTCGTGATTGAGGCAAGCTAATTAAATGGATCGGCGAATTAAAGAAAAGATTGTAGGCTTAAAAGAAGGAAATAATATGGTCTCAGGTAAATTAAAGGAACGATTGTGGGATCGGATTTGGCTAATTGAATGAAATTGTGATAAACAGGGATAACTAAGGAAGGATTGTGGGCTTGATTGTGTGGTGAGGCTACTAATTAAAAGGAAGGATAAGGAATGATTGATTGTATGGGCGGGCGTACAACCATTGAGAACATGCACCTTCCTCTTAGGAAGGAAAGGATATTAAAAGAATAAAAAATATCCTACCTCAGGTGTATAGATAAGAAAATACTTCCTTCGTCCCAAAATTTTTATCTTAGATTTGTCTAAATACGGATGTATCAAATAAATCTAGAAAGTGTCACACGTTTTAATCAAAAAGTCATGTTCTCAAAAAAAAGTCATGCTACACTTACGACATCAAGGACGCTGCCAATCAGTCCGTCCACATGTCAAGTCAGCCTCAAGTGTAGCACAACTTAGGGTTGGATTTCCCATTGTACAATTTAAACTATCAACAAAAAACTTGGCCGTGCGGACATCCAACATGGAAAGTGACACACAATTTAATTTTTGTGTCAATTAAAATGTGTTTGTGCCTTTTGAAAGATGTCCTCTAATTTTTAAAATCTCTCACGCATTTTAAAACGTTTGGATAGTTTTAAAATGAGTATTAAATAATATTGATATAATTTAAGAAATGATCACCCTTTTCTCAATAACAAATTTCATGTCATTCTAAAAAGTGTTCAACTTAGGGTTGAATTTCCCATTGTACTGGAATCGGATTCCCAAGTATCGTACGTGAAGTAGTTTCATTAATCAAAAGAACAAATTAAACTATCAACAAAAAACTTGGCCGTGCGCATATCCAACATGGAAAGTGACACATAATTTAATTTTGTGTCAATTAAAATATGTCTGTGCCTTTTGAAAGATGTCCTCTAATTTTTAAAATCTTTCATGCATTTTAAAATGTTTGTGTAGTTTTAAGATAAGTGTTCACGTATTAAAATAATGTTGATATAATTTAAGAAATGCTCACGCTTTTCTCAAAAACAAATTTCATGTCATTCCAAAAACTGTCCAGGTGCTTAAAAATATATTCATCATTTTAAAAATATTCACGCTCTTTAAAAAATGTCCATGTGATTTGAAAAATATTTATGTATTTTAAAAATAATGTTGATGCATTTAAAATAAAATATATATATATACAATTTAAAAGTGAGTGGGCGTATGAGGGATGATGTAGGCCGTAGCTCGGGAAGCGCAGACGTTAGATCAAGCTCGACGAGATTAGTTTTCAAACTATTTGACATTCACTTGCAACGGTATGGTTCAATGACAGATGTGTGTGTCGTGGTCGAGATTATCACATTGAATTTCACCACGTCGGACGCATTGCTATCAGGTGGTCATCACGACCATGGACGATGAAGGTTGAAAGGAGGATAAGCTACAACACGATTCAGCCGCTACGTTAAAATATATATAATGTGAACATGTGGAGGGGTCTTCAGTTGAACTTATTGTGCAAGAAGCATGCACACATTTCTCCCGTTGCAACGCACGGGCATGTTTGCTAGTAAATGACCTAAAGTTAAACCGGGCCGACAACGTCCTAGATGCACCACGGGCCGCTAAGGGAGTCCTGGATTAGGGGGTCCTCGGACAGCCGGACTATATACTTTGGCCGGACTATTGGACTATGAAGATACAAGATTGAAGACTTCGTCCCGTGTCCGGGTGGGACTCTCCTTTGCGTGGAAGGCAAGCTTGGCAATTTGGATATATAGATCTCCTCCCTTGTAACCGACTCTGTGTAACCCTAGCCCCCTCAGGTGTCTATATAAACCGGAGGGTTTAGTCCGTAGGACACCAAAAATCATAATCATAGGCTAGCTTCTGGGGTTTAGCCTCTATGATCTCATGGTAGATCAACTCTTGTAATACTCATATCATCAAGATCAATCAAGAAGGAAGTAGGGTATTACCTCCATCGAGAGGGCCCGAACCTGGGTAAACATTGTGTCCCCCGCCTCCTATTACCATCAGCCTTAGATGCACAGTTCGGGACCCCCTACCTAAGATCCGCCGGTTTTGAAACCGACATTGGTGCTTTCATTGAGAGTTACACTGTGCCGTCATGATAAAGGCTTGATGGATCCTTCGATCATCGGCAACAATGCGATCCAGGGTGAGGTTTTTCTCCCCGGACAAATCTTCGTATTCGGCGGCTTCGTACTACGGGCCAACTCACTTGGCCATCTGGAGCAGATCGAGAGCTACGCCCCTGGCCATCAGGTCAGGTTTGGAAGCTTGAACTATACTACCGACATCCGCGGAGACTTGATCTTCGACGGATTCGAACCCATGTCAGGTGCGCCGCACAGTCACGACAAGCATGACTTAGCTCTGCCGTCGGACAGTGTTCGGGAAATCACACCTGTGGCTACTCCGGCCCCCAATCCGGAGCAGATCGTGTCGTCTGAGGACGGGTGGATGGACCCCGCCACGGAGGCCACACACTCAGCGGCAATAGAGCCGAATACTGACTTCACCTCCTATGAGACCTATGTTACCGAACCCTTGGATTCGTCCCCGGCCACAGGCTCCGAACCGCTTGCGTCCGTGCCTATCGAATCTGACTGGGCACCGATCATGGAGTTTACCTCCGCGGATATCTTTCAGCACTCGCCCTTGGGCGACGTGCTAAATTCATTGAGGTCTCTCTCCTTGTCAGGATACCCTTAGCCGAACTATGTCCGGCTCGAGTGGGAAGCGGACGACGAAGGAATTCGTTCCCCACCCACCACCCACTTAATAGCCACCGTCGACGACTTAACCGACATGCTTGATTTCGGCTCCGAAGACATCGACGGTATGGACGACGATGCAAGAGAAGAATAGGAACCACCGCTCACAGGGCACTGGACAGCCACCTCATCATATTATATATACATGGTGGACACCCCCAAAGAAAGCAATGGAAATAAGGCAACGGAGGATAATCCCCTCGAGAAGCAATCTAAGCACCGGTGTCATCGACGCTGCTCTAAGCCCTGCAATAGCAAAAGCAGCGATACCGACACAAGAGACAATAACACTGCGGACAGAGCCGAAGACGAAGACAACCCCCTCCAGCCAGTCTTCGAGCACAAGGATGGGCAAACGAGCCCTAAGGAACAGGCGATAGACGGAGAATCAGGGGATGACAATTACATGCTCCTCTCCGAAGACTAGGTGAGCCTCGGCGACGAAGAATTTATCGTGCCTGAGGATCCCGTCGAGCGGGGGCGCTTCAAGCGTCGGCTTATAGCCACGGCAAAAAGCATGAAGAAAAAGCAGCAGCAACTTCAAACTGATCAAGATCTGCTAGCGGATAGATGGACCGAGGTCCTGGCAGCCGAGGAATACGAACCCGAACGCCCAACCAAAAGTTACCCAAAGCGCAGGTTGCTACCCCAACTCGAGGAGGAAGCATTAAAGCCTACACTACCAGCGTATGATGCGGCTCACCCGCCACCTCATGGCTGAGACAAAGCGGCATATCAGCCCTTAGTCCATCCTGCACCCCGTCGCCAGTCAAACAAAAACACCAAGGCCCGGGGCTACACGTAAGACATGCGAGACATATTGGAAAACAAAGCAAGACATGCAAGATCGATCTACGGATCACGGGGGCGCGCCCCAATGCGTGACGACGATCGTCACACCGGATATACTAAAAGCAAATCCGGCCGGGCCGAATATAGCAGACAAGACTCGTACGAACTGCGTCGTGATATAGCCCGGCACAGAGGCGCCGCACACCCCCTATGATTCACCAACGAACTAATGGATCACGAATTCTCAGAAGGGTTTAAACACGTAAACATTGAATCATACGATGGTACAACAGACCCCGCGGTATGGGTTGAAGATTTCCTCCTCCACATCCACATGGCCCGCGGTGACGATCTATATGCCATCAAGTACCTCCCACTAAAACTCAAAGGACCGGCTCGGCATTGGCTGAATAGCCTGTCGGCAAACTCCATTGGAAGTTGGGAGAACTTGGAAGACGCGTTCCTTGACAACTTCCAGGGCACTTATGTGCGACCAGCGGATGCTGATGACTTGAGTCACATAACCCAACGGCCCGGGGAGTCAGCCAAGAAATTCTGGACTCGGTTCCTAACTAAAAAGAACCAAATTGTCGACTGTCCGGATGCAGAGGCCTTATCGGCATTTAAACATAACATCTGTGACGAGTGGCTCGCCAGACACCTTGGCCAAGAGAAGCCGAAGTCCATGGAAGCCCTCGCGACACTCATGACCCGCTTTTTGCGGGCGAGGACAGCTGGCTGACTCGCAGCAACAACACATCTAAAAATCCTGGCAATTCAGATGCCAGAGATAGCAACGGCAAGTCACGTCGCAACAGACACAAGCGCCACAATAACGGTGACAACGCCAAAGACACGGTAGTCAATGCTGGATTCAGTGGCTCTAAATCCCGTCAGTGGAAAAAGCCGTTCAAAAGAAGCAATCCGGGCCCGTCCAGTTTGGACCGCATACTCGATCGCTCATGCCAAATTCACAGCACCCCCGATAAACCAGCCAACCACACCAACAGAGAATGTTGGATGTTCAAACCCGAAAACAAGGAAAAGGGGCTGCATAGCGACGACGAGGAGGAGCCCCGGCCGCTGAACACAAGAGGGCAGAAGAAATTTCCTCCCCAAGTGAAAACAGTGAACATGATATATGCAACTCATATTCCCAAGCGGGAACGGAAGCGTGCACTAAGGGACGTCTATGCGATGGAGCCAGTCGCCCCAAAGTTCAACCCATGGTCTTCTTGTCCGATCACTTTCGATCGCAGGGACCACCCTACCAGTATCCGTCATGGCAGTTCTGCCGCATTGGTCCTTGACCCCATCATCGACGGATTTCACCTCACTCGAGTCCTTATGGACGGTGGCAGCAGCCTGAACCTGCTCTATCAGGATACAGTGCGCAAAATGGGTATCGACCCCTCAAGGATCAAACCCACAAAAACCACCTTTAAAGGTGTCATACCAGGTGTAGAGGCCTGTTGCACGGGCTCAATCACACTGGAAGTGGTCTTCGGATCCCTGGACAACTTCCAAAGCGAGGAGTTGATCTTCGATATCGCCCGCTTTCGCAGTGGCTATCACGCACTGCTCGAACGAACCGCATTCACCAGATTCAATGCGATACCGCATTATGCATACCTCAAGCACAAAATGCCAGGACCTCGCGGGGTTATAACAGTTAATGGAACCACAGAACACTTGCTCCATACGGAGGAGCACACTGCGGCCCTCGCAACAGAAGTACAAAGCAGCCTTCTGAGGCAAACCGCCAATTCGGCGATAAAGCCCCTGGACACCTTCAAGCGAGTCCGCAGTACCTTGCAACAAGATCGCCCGACACGTTCTGAGCTCGCCTAGCAATTCGGCCTCTGTCCTAGTCCCAGTCAAGCGGCAAAATTTGCGACGCGCGTCCATAATTACACACTCAAGATACCATGGGCATAGGCGGAGGCACGGGTACGACACGGCCCATAATGCGGCTCAACCGCCTCAGGACCCGTATATCTTTACCATTTTCTTCCTTTCAGGACCCTATTCTCTGAAGGCCCTCTCCGATACCCTGATTATCGGACCCATCACGGGAAGGAACCACCAAGGAAGCAAGAAGCTTTGACGTACAAGGAAATCCCCAGGTGGTCTCTGATAACGATCGCTATACCTGTTTTACATACCCACACGCAACCTGCCCTTGGATAGGACATGTCAAATAGTCCTATTTTTGCTTATTGCATTACTTGAATACATACGCTTTGACGTATCATTTGAATAACAATGCACAGTGTTATCTTATTATTGCCTTTCTTCATCTTTTTTCCCTGTCTGCTCAGTTACGACAAATTGCAACTGTACATTCTGGTACGTCCAGTGCGCCAGGGGCTTCAGTGTACCCCATAACACGACAAGAAAAGTCCGAACACTTTTGAAAGTGCAGCACCCCGAACTTATAGCATTATATGCATCAGCTCTGAATCATGTCTTGGTTCAATAGTTGGGTCTGCCCGGCTCCCATGTTTTGGTACCTTACGTTCCGCTATATCGGCTAAGGTAGCACTGGGAGAACTACTGCGATTGTGTCTCGGTTCTTTTGGACGAGCACCTCAGTAGAGAAAGCCGAAAACTAACTGTCATGATGCGGTGAGAGTTGGTCGCTGTTCGAGAGGTCTCAAATCCTTAAAGATTTTTTCTGCTTTGGGCGAGGAATCGGCCTTGTCCGATTTAGGCATATATAGCGCCCCAAGTTCGGCTTTCCGAATACTAGGGGCTTCGCCAAAATTTAAAATTGTAGACTTCTATGGCTAAGTGAGAGTGATAAAGTTGAATAGTCCGATTGCCTTGTTCGCTGTGCTAAACTCCTCCTTAAAGGACCAATTTTTTTGGATAAAGAGTGTTTAAGATTTATCCCGAACACCTCGGTACTAGTTACATGGGGGCAGAAGCCGACGACTGGCCAACTCTCAGATTTTATAAACGGCCGCACAGAAGGTAATATTTTAAATCGACAAGCGTTATATAGCGCACATGAACTCGTTTTCATATTACAGGATCACATGAGTACATTCATTCAAATATTACATCCTTAGCACATTCCTCCGCCAAAACGCGGGCACCCTTCAGGACACTGTCATAATACTTCTCGGGGTGGCGATGCTCCTTGCCCTCCGGTGGCCCCTCCTTCACCAGCTTTTCAGCGTCCATCTTCGCCCAGTGCACTTTCGCACGGGCAAAGGCCCTGCGTGCACCTTCAATGCAGACGGACCACTTTATGACTTCAAACCGTGGTCAGGCATTCACAAGCCACTTTACCAGGCCGAAGTAGCTGCCAGGCAGGGGCTCGCCAGGCCACATCCGGAGTATGAGACCCTTCATGGTCAGTTCGGCCGCCTTGTGAAGCTCGACCAGTTGCTTCAGCTGGTCGCTCAAGGGCACCGGATGTTCGGTCCCAGTATATTGAGACCAGAACAACTTTTCCGTCAAGCTCCCTTCCTCGGCCCGGTAGAACTCCGCGGCATCCGATACGCTACTGGGTAGATCTGCGAACGCTCCTGGAGAGCTCCGAATTCGGGTAATTAAAAGGAAAGTTTCCTTCACATGCTTGCTTTGCATAATTAATGCCTTACCCGTCACTATCTTTTTGACCGCCTGAATCTCCTGGAGGGCCTTTTAAGCTTCGGCCTTGGCATTTTGTGCGTTCTCAAGGACCTTCGCAAGCTCGGACCCCTGCGTCTTAGAGTCACGCTCCAAGGACTCATATTTCTTGATGAAATCCTGGAGCTATTGCTGAACCTCGCCGACTCGGGCCTCTTGCTTCTCGCGCTCCTGGGCCGCTCTGTCTTCAGCCTAGGACAGCGCCTTCTTCAGGGCCACCACTTCGGTCGTGGCCCCTAGCAAAATTCATGATGATCCTATGATCTAATAACCACTTCTTTATTTATCAATATACAAATGGGGTATCACTTACCTTTGTTCTCTTCGAGCTGCCTCTTGGTAAGGCCGAGCTCTTCCTCGGATCGCTCAAGGTCCCACTTCAGTCCGGAGACCTCCGCAGTACGAGCGACAGCGGCCAGCAGCGAATCCTGCTTATTCACATAGACATATTCTGATTAGACTCCTGTGATTGTTATTTGATCCTCTTTTCGGCCTTTCTTTGTGAAAACCAAACAGAGCATCAGGGGCTACTGTCTATGTTGTGATATTTTCTCATAATTCGATTACTTACCTCAAAGCCTGTTGGGAGGCTGGCACAGGCTTCGGTCAATCCGCTTTTGGCGGACCGAACCTTCTCGACCACCGCACTCATGATAGTGCGGTGCTCTTCGTCAATGGAAGGGCCGTGAAGCGCTTCTAGCAAGTTGTCCGATGCCTCTGGATGGACAAAGGCCATAGACACAGACGGCTCACCCCCCTTAGCGAGGGGTCGCCTGACAGAATCCAGAACCACCGAAGGGTCCGGCGCAGTATCCGACTGGGGGGCAGACTTGCTGCGGTCCCTGTCATTAGAACCCATGGGAGTCTTACCCCCCATGCACCCGGCATCTGGGATGTCGCCTCGGTCCGATGCCCTTTGAGACAACACTTCGATGTCGTCCTGGGCCGGGGGGAGGTGGCTGTCGGGAGTGAATCGTTGTTCATTGCCGACTGGCCCAAAGACTCATCCGAAAAAGATACACCGATATGGGCTTTGGATGGACTGCATGATCATGTTTAACACGATAAGAAGCAATAAAACAAAACATACCAGAACTATTATAGTATTCGGATACTTACGACTTTGCTAGGGGTTTGTCCCTGGGCAACCACTCCTCGTCGCTGTAAGCGGCTGTTGTGGAGTGGTCCGGAGGGAGGGTCCTTCCCTTCTTGGACCCTTCGGCCTCCCCAGATGGGGCGGCCTTCCTTTTCTTGCCCTCCCTAGTTGGATAGAGAGAACTTTCCTCTTCCTCCTCCTCGTTTTTGTGGGAGGAGTGCACCTCGGTGTTTTCGGACGATGAGTACGATATAACCTTGCGCCGGAGACCTTTCCTGGTCCCTGCGGCCTTCTTCTCCGGTGCCTCATAGGGCGCTGGAACCAGCATCTCCGTTAAGAGAGCCCTTGCTGGATCTTCGGGCAATGGGGTCGGACAATCGATCCGCTCCGTTGTTGCTACCCAGTCCTGTTAAAATGGCGTGGAGGCTCAGATCCCTCACATGATTATACTGGGGAAAGGACTATCTTATGAGATATAAAGAGCTTACCGGATTGGTGGGGCACTTTGCGCTGAGTCTGCGATCCTCGGTAAGGGGAGGAGGTACCTCGGCGGCCTTGAACAACATCTTCCAGATGTCTTTGTGTGTCGTGTCAAAAAGCTCTCGCAGCATCTGGTGCTTGGCCGGGTCGAACTACCACATATTGAATGCCCGTCTTTGACACGGAAGGATCCGGTGGAAGAGTGTGACCTGGACCACGTTGACAAGCTTGATTTTCTTACTTATCATATTTTTAACACAGTTCTGGAGTCCGGTCAACTCTATCGATGAACCCCAGGATAGGCTCTTCTCTTTCCAGGAGGTGAGCCGCGTGGGGATGCCGGATCAAAATTTGGGGGTCGCCACCCAGTTGGTGTCGCGTGGCTCGGTGATGTAGAACCACCCCGATTGCCACCCCTTCATGGTCTCCACATAGGAGCCTTCGAGCCAGGTGACGTTGGGCATTTTTCCCACCATGGCGCCTCCGCACTCCGCTTGCTGGCCTACCACCACCTTCGGTTTCACGTTGAAGGTCTTCAGCCACAGGCCGAAGTGGGGCTTGATGCGGAGGAAGGCCTCGCACACAACGATAAACACCGAGATGTTGAGGATGAAATTGGGGGCCAGATCATGGAAGTCCAGCCCGTAGTAGAACATGAACCGACGGACAAATGGGTGGAGGAGAAATCCCAGTCCGTGGACGAAGTGGGTGAGGAATACCACCCTCTCATGGGGTTCTAGAGTAGTAATGATCTGCCCCGCGTCGGGGAGCCGGTGTGCGATGTCTGCGGCCAAGTATCAGGCTTCCGGAGCTTCGTAATGTTCTCCTTCGAAACGGAGGAGACCATCCACTTGCCTCCCGCTCCGGACATGTTTGGAATGGTTTTGCGGAGAAAATAAGAACTTGGGCGCTGGAGCTCGAGTGCGTGAGAATGGATGGGCAGGGGAAGAAGAAGGCGTGGGTGAAAAAGAGGAATCCTTGTCCCTTTATAAAGGCGGTAGAAACTATGCGCCTCCCTACTTGCCCCATAAAATCGCTTATTCCCCAAGCGTCGCGATTGATGGCACAGTTGGTTTACCCATATCCGTATTGATGAGAATCCCGTGATAAGGGGAACACGATCTCTGCTTCGACAAGACGTGCCAATAAAACTGCCTCGCAACACGTGTAGTGGCAAGCAGGGAAAACGGTTCATAATGACCGGGCCACGGCAGGACGTCACGTTATAAAAATTTGTCAGCAGATTAGATTTGTGGAATAATATACTCTCTACGGTGGTATGTGGAATTTATTTTGCAGAGCCGGACACGATCCTTGTGTTCAAAATCTTCTATGGAGTATTCGGAGAAGGAAACCGCCTTGCAATGCCGAAGACAATCTGCACGCTGGACTCATCGTCATTGAAGCCTGGTTCAGGGGCTACCGAGGGAGTCCTGGATTAGGGGGTCCATGGACAGCCGGACTATATACTTCGGCCGAACTGTTGGACTATGAAGATACAAGATTGAAGACTTCGTCACGTGTCCGGGTGGGACTCTCCTTTGCGTGGAAGGCAAGCTTGGCAATTCGGATATGTAGATCTCCTCCCTTGTAACCGACTCTATGTAACCCTAGCCCCCTCCAGTGTCTATATAAACCGGAGGGTTTAGTCCGTAGGACACCAACAATCATAATCATAGGCTAGCTTCTAGGGTTTAGCCTCTACGATCTCGTGGTAGATCAACTCTTGTAATACTCATATCATCAAGATCAATCAAGCAGGAAGTAGGGTATTACCTCCATCGAGAGGGCCTGAACCTGGGTAAACATTGTGTCCCCCGCCTCCTGTTACCATCAGCCTTAGACGCACAGTTCGGGACCCCCTACCCGAGATCCGCCGGTTTTGACACCGACAGCCGCTAATACGCCGAAACTATTGTCGGGCGAACTGGTAAACGGGCATTTAACAGGCGGAAATACAAGCCTGGCTTAGAATGGACCCAAAAAAACAGTGGCCTATTAACATGCCTGATATGATATGGGCCGTAATTTGGCCCAAACACGGCTGGATGTGAACGGGCCTTCTGATATGGGCCTCAATTTGACCCAAAACATGGTAGGTTGTTAACGGGCCAGCCCACTAGTGTGTGGAAAAATATGGTGGGCCTTTAGCTAGGCTGGCCTTTTTACCTTAAATGGGCCACTGTTGGGCTGTGCCACGTGTCGACATATCATAGGCTTCTTCCATCCATTATAGAATGACATCCGTCCAAACGATGAGCTGACACATGCATTATCTGGTGAATGAGAATTTTACATGTGGAAAATCCCCATTGGCCGGGGCTATTAACAGGTTATCGAATCCAAACTGGAACCCGATAGCTTAACGATGACCCGCTACGGTGGATGCCACGTGATGGTCACCCTTGATGAAAGCACTTCTATGACGCGCGATTTATCGTCATGGAAGTGGACACTTCCATGATGATAATTTTGGTAATGTCATGGAACACTTCTACGACAGCACGGGTATAACTATTTTGATTCTGTCATAAAATCGTCGTGGATGTACATGCATGATAGAAAACGTGACCTACTGTGACAAACACGTATTGTCATGGAAGTGTATTTTTTTGTAGTGAGTAGCCTTCTTTTAAAGACTTGCTTATTTGTGGCCCAGTCGAGGCTTGTAATAGGAGTAGTTAAAATACTTGCTTATTTGTAGTGTCATCCTGCACTTGATACTTTTGGAAATATCTTGTGAAGGAAATTGAGCTGGTGCTTTGATCGCCAACCTGCCAATTATCATTATACTTGTAGTATTCCTCGTCCTTCAGAGATCAGCCGGGGTTTGAAATGACAACCCAGACAATCTGGTATGTTTATGACCCGACAACTCTTGGTCGATATGATAACTGATCAGGGAGAGATAATTCCTATAAAACGGTATATAATACAAAGACATACATATGTAATGTACATCAAATAAATTCCATAAGCGTTAAGCCGACTTTCGAAGCATGACAAAAAAGACCAGCTTTCAAGGCTCTTGTCTTGCTTCAATGAAGCTGGCGTGATAACCCATGGTTTATCCTTGCTTTCTGTAAGTCGGCTCTCACGTGACTTAAGCCAGTGTTTTAACCTTGACAAGTTCAGGGTCATTATTGGTTGACTGTCAAGAGTACACCGAGTCACCTTGGCGGAGTAGCATCGAGCAAACAGGCAGATTTAACCAAGATTCATAAATGTCATATGTCGGGTTAAGAGGGATGTTAATAGCTAAACTCGATGATTTGGAATCCCCCAAGTGACCTGAGGGAGTCCTGGATTAGGGGGTATCCGGACATCCCGATTATATCCTTTGGCCGAACTGTTGGACTATGAAGATACAAGATTGAAGACTTCGTCCCGTGTCCGGATGGGACTCTACTTGGTGTGGAAGGCAAGCTAGGCAATACGGATATGTATATCTCCTCCTTTGTAACCGACCTTATGTAACCCTAGCCTCCTCCGGTGTCTATATAAACTAGAGGGTTTTAGTCCGTAGGACAACATACAATCATATCATAGGCTAGCTTCTAGGGTTTAGCCTCTCCGATCTCATGGTAGATAAACTCTTGTACTACTCATATTATCAAGAATAAATCAAGCAGGACATAGGGCTTTACCTCCATCAAGAGGGCCCGAACCTGGGTAAAACATCGTGTCCCCTGCCTCCTGTTACCATCCGCCTTAGACGCACAGTTCGGGACCCCCTACCCGAGATCCACCGGTTTTGACACCGACATTGGTGATTTCATTGAGAGTTCCACTGTGTCGTCGCCGTAAGGAAGGATGCAGCGTCTCGTTGTTAAGAACAACATTACTGCCGGGGGAGCCCTGGCTGTCGGCCAAACTCTCTGGCTTGGCAATTTCATCATGACCGCTTGTTTGGCCGCTGCACCGACGATGACTTCTCGGGTCATCGAAAATAGCCTCCACGTCGGCTCGAAATTCGCCGAGCAGATGGATCCAATGGAGCTCTCTTCCCTAAACGAGCTCTTGGATCGCATCGCCGCCTTGGAAGTCGCTACGGACTATGATCGGATTGGGCTTAAACCCGATCAATGGGAGATTAACTCTCCACCGGTCACCCCTCATGTTGCGGTGGTGGAGGAACAATGCGGCGATTCTTCCTCTATCTTGAGGACTAACTATGTCCGAATTCCTGAGCTCTCCGAGTCGGATACCCGTTTGCGGGAGGACATCACCCAAGCCCTGAACCTAGAGTCAGGCAGCGGGCCAGACTCATCGGGAAACATCCCGGAATCCGAACTTCCAAGATCGGAATCTCCTCGGTCCATGGGTCTCAGATCGGGTTGGGGTTCAGACTCAAACCCACCCACCCACCCAGACATAAACGATCTTTCCCACATTAGGCAAGAGCCCGATGAAACAGTACATCATTATTGGGTCAGATTCCTCCTTGTGATGAATAAGGTTAAGGACTGCCGCGAGGAAGATGCAGTCTCACTTTTCTGCAATAACTGCACGGACAAGGGAATCCTTAACGCCATAAGTCGCCGTGACATATCACGCTTCACCAACTTGGCGTCCGTAGTACGAAAGTACTGTGCGATGGAAAGTGCATGGAAAACCGAGTTAATTACAAAGAAGCAAAAACCCTCTACAGGGCGTGGAACCGTATTAGAGGGATGGCTCAACGGACCCTGCAAAATTTATAGTACAACGGATACCATACCAACACACAGCCTTAGAGCATGTTGGATACTCCGGCAGGTGGCCAAAAGCTGCGAGGATCTTCTCATCCCATATGCCACAGAGCACCATCCCAGGGATAACAATACGGTATTAACAGTCTTTGAGACCATCGCATCAACTAATAGGCGCAAGCGAACACTCCGCAGCATTGCCGAAATCCGCCACGTGGCAGCAATAAATCCATGGAGTGACACGGCTATTACCTTCAATATCAGTGACGAACCTAAATTCCGAACAGCCCGAGCACCAGCTGCACTGGTCCTGAGTCCAATCGTGGACGGCTTTCGACTCACCAAAGTACTCATGGACGGCGGAAGTGGATTAAACCTCATTTGTGAGGAAACTCTTCAAAAAATGGAAATAGACTGGAACCGCATTGAGCAAAGTAGCACAACCTTCAGAGGAATCATCCCCAGTCGGGAAGCATGCTGTGCTGGGAAAATCACACTAGATGTGGTATTCGGCACGCAGGAGAACTATAGGTCCGAAGAAATTACATTCCAAGTGGCCCCATTCAGTAGTGGATACCACGCCCTTTTAAGACGGCAGGCGTTCACGATCTTCCAAGCCATACCCCATTATGGGTACATGAAGCTCAAAATGCCCGGGCCCAACAGAATCATCACTCTCGCTAGCGATCCGGACATAGCACTCTGCGCCGAAAACAAAGCAGCCGCATTGGCCCTCGAGGCATTATCCGAAGCCCTTTCGGCCGAGGAATTAACTGCGCTACGCTCCACAATGGACAGGGACGACGTGATACTTGACAAGAGATCCAAGTCCACCTCTTTTAAACCAGCGGATGAAATAGTCAAATTCCAAGTCCACCCAACGGACCCTACAAAAACAGCCTACATCGGGGCACAGTTAAACCCCGCTGTGCACGCCGCACTACGAGAGTTCCTGCGCGAGAATTGAGACATGTTCACCTGGAACCCCTCAGACATGCCAGGAATCCCACGCAGGCTGGCCGAGCACAACCTCAATATCCTAAAGGGATTCAAGCCGGTCAAGCAGGCTCTTCGGTGTTTCTCTGAACCTAAGAGACAAGCTATGGGAGAGGAACTAGCCAAATTATTGGAGGCTGGATTCATTAGAGAAATAAAACACCCGGACTGGCTAGCAAACCTGGTGATGGTACCAAACAAGGACAAATCCTGGCGCCTATGTGTCGACTTCAAGGACCTCAACAAGGCTGGCCCAAAGGATCCCTTCCCCCCTCCCCCGCATTGATCAAATTATCGATGCTACCGTAGGACACGAGTCATTGTGTTTCCTCGACGCATACTACGGCTACCACCAAATCAAGATGGCGGCGTCCAACCAAGCCACAACGGCATTTATCACACCATATGGCCCCTTCTGTTTTAACACAATGCCTTTTGGGCTCAAAAACGCTGGCGTGACATATCAGCGAATGATTCAGACATGTCTGGAGAAACAGATCGGCAAAATAGTAGAGGCATACGTAGATGATGTGGTTGTTAAAACCAAACACGTCGACTCTCTAATAGACGACTTGAGGCTCACATTCGACAACCTCCGAACATACGACATCAAGCTCAATCCGGAAAAATGCATTTTCGGCGTACCAGCCGGAAAGCTCCTCTGCTTCATTGTCTCCAGTAGAGGAATTGAAGCTAATCCTGCCAAAATCCGAGCTCTGTCACAGTTGGCTATACCAACGGACCTCAAACAAACCCAGAAACTAACTGGATGTGTGGCGGCTCTAAGCCGCTTTATCTCCCGCTTAGGAGAAAAGGCATTGCCCCTTTATCGCCTCCGTCGGCGCACCGAACACTTCGAGTGGACGGACGCTGCCATAGCCGGATTAGAAGAAATAAAAGCCATACTGGCAACCAACCCAATCCTGGCCGCGCCAAACTTCGGTGAACCAATGCTATTGTACATTGCGACAACTCATCAAGTTGTAAGCGCAGTGCTCGTCGTCGAACAAGAAGCGGACGGACATAAATTCCCTCTTCAAAAGCTGGTATATTATGTATCCACTGTCCTCACTCCATGCAAATCGCGGTACCCACATTATCAAAAGATAGCCTATGTGGTATTCATGGCATCCCAGAAGCTGCGACACTACTTTCAAGAGTGTTCGATTACAGTAGCCTCGGAAGTGCCACTTAATGATATTATAAACAACTGCGACGCCACAGGCCGGATTGCCAAATGGGCCATTGAGCTCCTCCCGTTCGACATAACATACAAACCTCGGCGAGCCATTAAATCGCAAGTATTGGCCGACTTTGTCGCTGAATGGATGGAAGCCGAACTCCCTAAAGAGTACGACGCATACTCCAATTGGATCATGCACTTCGACGGCTCCAAAATGCTGGCTGGTCTCGGAGCTGGCGTCGTCCTGACGTCCCCAACCGGTGATATAGTGCAATACATACTGCAAATACTATATACCGACTCCAACAACGCAGCCGAATATGAAGCCCTGTTACATGGTCTTCGGATGGCAGTTTCCATGGGCATCCAATGCCTAGAGGTGCGTGGGGATTCAAACCTCGCAATATCCCAAATAAATGGAGACTTCGATGCAAAGGATCCGAAGATGGTGGCCTATCGAAATGCCATCCTAAAGATGTCAGCTCGATTCGAGGGACTCGAATTTCACCATGTGGCTTGGGAAAACAATCAAGCGGCGGATATCCTCACCCGCATTGGCGCAAAACGCGATGCGGTCCCCCAACATCTTTTTGGAAAGGTTGTTTAAGCCATCCGTGGTATGGGAAGGGGACACTGGCAACAATAATCCGGACCCAGCCAAATGCCCGATACCGAACACTCTGACATAATCGGAGGCTCTGCCATCGAAATAACACCTTCAGCCCACGTCATAATGGCGATCATTGCCCCATGGACAGAACCATTCTTGGCCTACCTAACTAGGCAGGAACTTCCCGAGGACCAAAATGAGGCACGCCGCATAGTGCGGCGATCTAAAGCCTACAGGGTCCACGAGGGATAGCTGTATAAAAAAAGCACTACCAGAGTCCTTCAAAGGTGCATCTCCGAAGAGGAAGGGCGGAAGCTTTTGGCAGAAATTCACGCCGGACTCGGCGGCCACCATGCTGCAGCCCGGGCCCTTGTAAGCAAGGCCTTCCATACAGGATTTTATTGGCCGACGGCCCGGGCAGACACATAGGACTTGGTCCAACGCTGCGCTGGTTGCCAGCTTTTTGCAAACCAAAGCCACATGCCACCCACCGCCCTCCAAACAATCCCCATTACCTGGCCCTTCGCGGTCTGGGGGCTTGACATGGTTGGACCCCTTAAAGGGGGAACCCATAAGAAAATACTTACTGGTCATGGTGGATAAATTCACCAAATGGATAGAAGCCAAACCTGTTAAAACAGCCGAATCCGGACCGGTGATAGACTTCATATCCGGGGTCGTACGCCGTTATGGCATCCCCCACAGCATCATCACTGACAACGGCACGAACTTCACAGCCGATGAGGTAAAACTCTGGTGCAGCAACATGGGTATCAAGCTCGATTATGCTTCCGTCTATCACCCACAAACCAACGGCCAAGTTGAGCGATCAAATGGTCTTATCATAAGCGGCATTAAACCCAGATTAGTGCGGTCCTTAAAGGAGTCTAACACGCACTGGGTAGAGGAGCTCAACTCCGTACTCTGGGTGCTGCGGACCATGCCGAATCGTACTACCGGATATACACCCTTCTTTATGGTGTACGGCGCAGAGGCAGTTCTGACCTGCGACATAATTCATGACTCACCTCGAGTACGCATGTACAAAGAAAGAGAAGCCGACCTCGATCGGCAGGACAGTCTGGACACCCTCCTAAGGCCAATCCCAAGAAGAAGAAGCAGTTACTCCGCCCTGGGCCCCAAGGGAGCGGCACCTCCAGCGGCGCCACTTCAGGATCCGCGCCAGCGCCTGGGGAGCCTCCCTCCCTCGCATAGGGAGGCGCGCCCGGTGCCCTCCTCGGGCAAGGCTCGGGGGCTCTCTTATGGAGGGCCTCGGACCTGGCCAACATCACGAGGGAGGTGCTCGGGCACCACGTGGAGGCGTGATTCGCGGCATGTTTCCCTCAGGAGGACACCGAGCGAGGAGCGCCCGGCGCTCAGGAGTTCATCACCAAGGCATCTCAGGAGCTTCAGGAAGCAAGAGCAATACGCGGCGACCGCCACCCACCTGGCGTCGCTCCCCACCTAGGCGAGGGTGGTGAGCTGCGCGTCTGCATCGACATCCTAGGGCTCAACAGGGCCGCATCTCGGGAGCGCTTCTGGCCTTCGTGTGCTGGCCGGTGTGAGGGCTCGCCTCACAGCAACGTTCGCATGTCGTTCGGCCTGCCGAGCGTGGCTCCCGCCTTCCAACATAATCTGCGGAGCATCCTGGCAGGTCAGGAGGCCAGGCACCACGCGGTCCTGGCGGAGATGGAGACGGTCCTCCGGAGGCCAACTTAGCCTCCAGAGCCTCCTGAGGCTCAGGGTCTCGACGGCTCGTGAGAAGCAACTTCTTCGCTACGTGTCTTCAGCTACCCCAACACTCCTTCGGCAACCAAAGCAGGTGACAATTTTCCAAGTTCATTTAGCTGGGAGCGCCCCCTAGGCTGCATCATCCCCAGGCCGCATGGGTCCGTCCCTGCGGCATGTATCCGCTTGCATCTTTAGTTCACTCGATTGGGAGCGCCCCCTGGGCTGCATCATCCCCAGGCCGCTCGGGTCCGACCCAGTGGCATGTATCGTTCTCGCATTTACCTAAGCTAATTGCTTTTCATGCGAAATATATCCATGGATATCACTTGCCTGATCGTCACGCACCAGGGGAGCTGCGCGTCGATTGTCTTTCTTCAAGATCCTTTGCATAAGAAGGCTAGGCACGGCGTCTGTGCTCGGGCATGTCCCTGCAGCATCGATAAATCCAACGGCTGAGCTCTATCTGGCGGGTCGGCCCCGTTCACGTCACCTCCTGGGGTTGTTGGTGTTGGGCCTTCTCGTGCGATAGCCTCAGGAAATCCATTCGGCGCAGGTTGTCTAACCATCTCGCAGGAATGCCACAGCCGTCAAGGACCAAGACCAGGCGCAACCCGCCTTGAGGTAGGGCCTCGTGAGTCCCGCGCTGTCTCACGAGTACCCAGATACACATCGTCTAGCCCTGTCGTGCAAGCCATGTGTCAGGGCGGGGCTATACACGCCCCGGGAGCTCTCCGCAGTAGGGAGTCCCCTCCCACGTGCCAGTGGCGGACCGACAATCACCATGGCGATCTGCGCCCCTCCTCGCGCTAACCTGCAGGAACTTCCTGAGGAGTACAACGGGTGGTACCGCGGACTCTCTCTCTTCTCCCATGCAATCCGCTTGCATGTTAAAAGGGGGGCTCCTGAGCATCGCGACTCAGGAGCTCTTAATGGCTCTCCAACCCTCACCCCTGGCCTTGACCATGGCATCGCGACCTGGCATACCAGCGGCGGCTGAGCTCGCTCGAGGGCCGGACCTGAGGATGTAGAGCACCAGGAAGAGCATGGAGAAGGGGGGAGGCCCGCACGGGCCTAACCTAGCTACCCAGTAGCGGCCGACGCCCAAGTCTGGCGCAACACGAGAAACCGGCTCCGGAACGCCAAAGATAAGTCTCATACCTGGACCGACCCAGAGCTACGGCATAAGATTCTTGCCTTTTTGCTGCCTTGTTGCGGCAATGTCGCCCCCTTTCCCATCCTCAGGTAGCTGCTTGCGTGCTAAAGGGGACCTCTTGAGCATTGCGCCTCAGGAGCTCTTACCGGACCTCGGGCCGCTCACCTCCTGGCCTTGACCACGGCATCGCGACCTGGCATACCAGCGACGGGTGCAGCCTGCCTGGGGACCGGGACTTGTCAGCGTAGAGCACCAAGCTGCCACGGGATTGGAAAGGGGAGACCGAGCCTCAGCCAGACATGCGCTCGCAAATTTTCACAATAAGGATAATATCAACAAAAGACATTATAGACGCTTTACACACCCCGCGAGGTCCGTTTCGATTCCTCGCAGGGAACAAAAGGAAGGGAATTCCTAGGAGCTCTATCTACATGCGCGAGACGTCACCGACGCCATCATCAACGGTGGGCCACGGGAGGCCGGAGCCAGCCCCATCCATATCAGCGACGATGGTGGCCCAACGCGGCGGCCTTGCTCCGGGCCCGGCGAGAGCTTGGGGGCACGTAGCTGTTGTCGCTCATCTCCGGAGACTCGGCGAGCTCGGGAGAGTCGTTGGACCACCAGGAGTCACCGTTGTTGCTGGAGGAGCTGCGGGTGAGGCCAGCGGCAGGCCCGGCGCTAGCCGCTACGCCGTCCTAGCGACCTCCTTCAAGACAACACTCCAAGCGGCGGCCTTCCTCGTTGAAGACCTTGAAGAACAGCGTGGTGGCGCCATCATACTCGAAGTGGATGGCGAGGCGCCGTACGCACGTCAGACTCGGGCGACCTCGCCCCAGCCTCGAGTCATGAAGATCCTCCCGGAGGCGACGGCTTCAACCTCCGCTCTAGTCGCCGGGGCATTGCAGTCAGCGTGCTACAGCCAAATCTCGAGAGGGCCCCTCGGTGGCATCTCGATGGTGAAGAACTGCGGGAGGCGAATCCAAGTGCTCGAAGGCATCGCGGCCCACAGCACGAACTCGCATGAGGAGTCCGCGGCATGGACCCCTATGGTAACGGCGTGCGTACCCGAGGCACGGCGGCCACGACCCTGGCGCGGGCGGCGGCGCTCATTGCTCCTCCCTCCAGAACCCTCGGCGTGAGTGTACAAGGACAACGGGTACCCAGGAGGTGGCCTCTCGTACCACAGCCGCAGCACTACCGGCCTCACGACCATCTCTCGAATATGGGACCGCCTATTCTTCGGCAGGAGTAGCTCGGGCTCATTGAGGGCAGTCTTGCCCTTCTCCATGGCCAAGAACCACCGTATCGGTGCGATGACCGCACCAGCGAGCGGTGGAGCAAGGAAGAAGAAGAATCGGGAGAGCAAGGACCCGTCAATTCGGGCAGTTGCCGAGGAAGCATGGTGAAGCGAAGACGCTGATAGCACATTCATGCATATAGTATTTTAAGCCTTTTTGCATCTCAAGTTAAACATTTGACCACAATAATCACTTATAAAATATTCATTCCTGCAGAAATGTTCCTATTATGATATTTCTTACAACACTTCTTCATATTATGCAGAATTGGTGCATTTAGGCACCCAATCTTCATCGAAAGTGCTTCCAACACTAAAGCAGGGATCAACTTGGAGAAGAGTTCAGTTCTAAAGGGGGCCAAACCGAAAAGAACCATAGGAAGCATCCGGTGGCACGCGTGAGAGGAGCCGGGGGCTGGCGCGACCGGCCAGACGGCTGTCTGTTGCCACGCGGGGCTGGTTCTTCTCGCTACTTACCCACCACACCAGATAGAGGCCAGAGAGAGAGGGCATTGACGAGATCCACCGTAACAAAGAAAACCAGGGGAGGAGGACTCTTTTCTCTCGCTGCTCACCACCACGGTGCTCACCTACCACCAGATCGAAGGAGGAAGAAAGGGGATCGAGGAGAAGAACTTGATCGAGGGAAGGGTGTCGGTAGGCTGGCAGCGCCGCTCGATCCACCACTGCGCCTCCATCAACGCCGCCACCAGCGCCACCCGATTCACCACCGTGCTTCCATCATCTCCATCATCTAGTCATCATCGTCACCACCAGCGCCGCATCTCCTACGCCTTGCCGCTACAACTCCTTCTCCCCTCCTCCTCGCTGCTGAGAGGGAGAGGATCGACTAAAGGCCAGGGGCGTCAGGCCTTCTGGTGCTTCACATCGGACTCCTGGTGGTGCTCTGCTCCGGTTCTTCCCAAGGAATCTTTTCTGCTAATCTTCCTCAACGACCACGCGGAAGCCTCTCCTACTACAGATCGTCTCCAATGTGGTCCTACTTTTATTCTTCTTCGCCTGCAACACCTTCAGCTTCGAAATGAAGATCATCAAGGCTCATAGGCTCTGAATCTCTATCTTCTCTTGTTCCTGTTCTCTAAATATATGCACCGTTGAGTCTGAAATTTACCTTGTTACTTGTGTACCTTTGCTGAATCCTCATGTATCCTTGCTGAATTGTTGTGACCCTTTGCTGGATATTGAGTTAGTAGTTATTTTCCTGCGAGCTGTTGTCACTTTAATTGGTTGCTTGAGTTGTGTGTGATGTCTGAACCATCTTCCATCTGCTAGTGTTACTTGTTTGTTTGATTACAAGAAAACCACTAAAAAGAGACAATCCTATTTCTGAATCCTTTACCTTTGCTGCTTATTATTTGGTTTTACCTTGTGTCAGTGGCTGCTTGTTATCACTACGGTTTGATCCATTTGCTCCATTGTTCTGAATGTTTCGAATGTGTGCTTCGAAGTTCTAGATCCCTGTGGAGAACACGACATCCGTAGTTTGGGCGCAAAAACCCTGCTATATTACACTTGATCACTTTGGCGCCGTTGCCGGGGACCTAAATTTCATTAGCACATTAGTAGAAGCAGATCAGGATTTATTTTAGGCAACTAACCATTTCCTAACATTGGCTGCAGTTTTGAGAGAAACTAGCATGTGTCAATTTCAGGAACTTTACAGGAAATTGTCTTATGCTTCAACCTAAGTATTCACTAGAGCCATTTGATCCAGAAATTGAAAGGACTCTGTTGAGGAGAAGAAGAGAGAATCAAACGCGCTTTCAAGTTGCCAAAACTTTGCAAGATCAAGAAGAAGAAAAGATGGCTGATCAAGTACCTTTGCTCAAGGACTTGTGGATCCCAAGGGATCATGGGATACCAGGAGAAATGGTTCAACCAATTATTCAGGCGAACAATTTTGAATTGAAGCCTGCTCTGATTAACATGGTACAACAGTCCAGATTTGGTGGAACAGCTTTAGAAGACCCACATGAGCATATAAGGACTTTCTTGGAGTATTGTAACACCCTCAAGCAAAATGGAGTTTCACCGAGTGCTATCAGATTATCACTATTCCCATTTTCCTTGAGAGATGGAGCAAGAGTATGGCTTCAGTCATTGCTTGAACATCTGAAAGATACTTGGGAGACCTTATTGTAGACATTTCTTGAGAGATACTTTCCACCCACAAAAGCTGCCGAATACAGGGACAAGTTAATAAGGTTTACTCAATATGATGGAGAAAGTTTGTATGACGCATGGCAAAGATTCAACTCTTTAATCAGAATGTGTCCTCATCATGGTTTAGAAAGATGGCTGGTGTTACAAACCTTTTACAAAAGACTGTCCACTCAGACCAGAGCTTTTGTCGATTCTGCTGCTGGAGGAGGAATCATGAATAAAACCCTTGATGAAGCATTTGCATTGATTGAAAGTATGGCGTCTCATCATTTCCAATGGTCAAGTGAAAGAGCAATAGCACCACCACATCCTGGTGTGTATAATGTGTCTGCAAATGATAGCATGGCGGCTCAGATTGACATTTTGAACAAGAAGATGGACAATATCATGTCAAATTGCATCGGTACATCTGTAGCTTCAGTAAGTGTGCCTCAAATGTGTGATGTATGTGGCCAAGCAGGTCATCCTTCAACAGAATGTACCTTCTATTCAGCAATTGGATCATCGATTTCAGAAGTAAGTTATGCCCAAGGTCAAGGTCCATTCTCAAACAGCTACAATCCTTCTTGGAGGAACCATCCAAACTTGTCGTACAAGAACAATCAATCATATGCAAGTGGATCGACAGTACAAGGAAATCGACCACCAAATCATCCAAGTCAATTTCAAGTGTCGAGGCAGAATGAACAACAAAATGTTCAGCCAAATGGAATGGAGGAAATCATGAAGATGTAGTTGGAATTAATGAACAAGATGACAAATGAAGTTAATGGCTTAAAGGATTCTGTTAAGATGCTTGTGAGAAAAATGGATAGTATGGTGGGAGAAAATGAAGCAAGGCTGCCTGCTCAACCAATTCCAAACCCGAAAGCTCACTGTGGGGCAATATCTTCAGTTGATGCAGTGACTACAAGGAGTGGAGCTATGACAGGACCATTACTTCCTATTCCGAAGACATATGTGCCTCCTGCTATGAGGCCAAGATCATCGGGAACTCCACCTTCAACATCATCAGAGAAAAAAAAAGAAGAAAGAAGTTGATAATCGAATTGAAATTGAAGTCGAATTTCCTGGTTTTCAAACAAGAGTTGAGCCTTTGCCAGAGGACACAATAACAACCAACAACATTCCCTTTCCTGAGAGGTTCAACAAATCCAAAGATGGCAAGCAATTTGCCAAATTTTTGGAAACTATGAAAGGAGTTCAGATTACTATTCCTATTCTTGAAGCTCTTTTGCATGTTTCAATGTATGCCAAATATTTCAAGGAATTATTAACAAAGAAAAGAAGCATGTCTGAGCCAGAAGTTGTAACTCTATCAAAGGAATGCAGTGCAATCATTTAGAACTCCATGCCTGAAAAATTGGATGATCCAGGAAGTTTTTGTGTGCCATGTGTGATTGGAAACAAAACTTACAGTGCTCTATGTGACTTGGGTTCAAGTGTTAGTGTGTTACCACATTCAGTTAGCAAAAGGATGTTCTTGGGAGAATTAGATCCAACATCCATAACTCTTCAGTTGGCCGACAGAACATATAGGAGACCCGTTGGAATTCTTGAGGATGTTCCAATCAAAGTTGGGAAGTTTGTTTATCCGGTTGACTTTGTAGTGCTAGATATGGAGGACAAGAGTGAGGCTGTGATTCTTGGAAGACCATTTCTAGCCACAGCTGGTGCACTTATTGATGTCCAAGAAGCTAAATTGAGCTTGAGGTTCGGAAATGAAAAGGTGGAGTTTGACATGAAGCATGCAACACATGTTCCGCAAAGTGAAGAACACTGCTACAGAATTGATACATTACAGAAATGTGTGGAAGAAGGTTATGAAGAGAGGTATGGAAGTAATTGTTGTGAAGTAGTTGAGGAGGACAATAGTGAAATTAGATACGAGGAAATCAGACCTGTGAGCATGTTGGAAAGTTGTGCAAGGTCATTAGAGAAGATGCAACCAAGGCAAATAGAAATGAAACAACTTCCAGAAAGTTTGAAGTATGCATTCTTAGATAATGAAAACCAGTGGCCAATTATCGTAAACAGTGAGTTGACGGAACTGCAAACAAAAGGGCTTCAAGCAGTTTTGCAAAAGTACAAGGATGTTATCGGATATTCGATTGATGATATGAAAGGGATAAACCCTGTTGTCTGCTCTCATAGGATTTACTTGAAAGAAAGCAGTGTGCCAATTAGAGAAAATCAAAGAAGGTTAAATCCCCATTTGCAAGAGGTGGTCAAAAAGGAGATTCTTAAATTGCTCTCTGCTGATATCATATACCCAATTTCGGACAGCGAGTGGGTGAGTCCCATTCACATGGTGCCCAAAAAAGGAGGAATAACTGTCATTGAAAATGAACAAGGGCAAACTATTCCTAGTAGGACTGTCACAGGGTGGAGAATGGTCAATGATTTCAGAAAGTTAAATGAAGTAACAAGGAAGGACCATTTTCCTTTACCATTTATTGACCAAATGCTGGAAAGGCTTGTTCGGCATGAATATTTCTGCTACTTAGATGGGTATTCAGGATTCTTGCAAATCCCAATTCACCCGGATGATCAAGACAAAACAACTTTCACTTGCCCATACGGAACATTTGCTTACAAAAGACTAGCTTATGGACTTTGTAATGCACCCCCAACATTTCAAAGGTTTATACTCTCTACATTCTCAGATATGATAGGAATCAAAGTGGAGGCGTTCATAGATGATATTACAGTGGTTGGAAAAAGTTATGAAGATTGCTTGAATAATCTGGCAGTAGTTCTTCAGAGGTGTTCAGAACACAATCTAGTCCTAAACTGGGAGAAGTGTTAGTTTATCGTAAGGGAAGGAATTATTTTGGGGCATTTGGTATCTAAAAGAGGAATTGAGGTTGATCAAGCAAAAGTCGAAGTAATATCAAAACTTCCACCACCTCTAAATGTGAAGGGAGTGAGGAGTTTTTTGGGACATGCTGGGTTCTACAGAAGATTCATAAAGGATTTCTCCAAGATAGCCAAACCCCTCACTAATCTCCTAAACAATGATGTTAAGTTCAACTTTGATGCAGAATGTGAAAAATCCTTCAACCTGATCAAGGAAGCATTGGTCACTGCTCCAGTTGTGCAACCCCCTGACTGGGAATTACCATTTGAGATAATGTGCGATGCAAGCGACTTTGTTGTAGGTGCAGTACTTGGACAAAGAAACGGAAAAGATTTGCATGTAATATACTATGCTAGCAAAACACTTGATGATGCTCAAGCTAATTATACAACCACCGAAAAGGAGTTGCTGGCAGTAGTGTACGCCTTTGACAAATTCAGGCAATATCTTGTGGGATCTCATTGTGTAGTTTACACAGACCATGCTGCAATCAGATATTTACTCAGCAACAAAGAAGCTAAGCCAAGGTTAATTAGATGGATACTCCTGCTTCAAGAATTTGATGTGGAAATCAAGGACAAGAAAGGAGCTGAAAATGTTGTGGCAGATCACTTGTCAACATTGCAAAACAATGCAGTAGACTCCTTACCCATCAATGATGTTTCACCAGGGAGCAATCTTATGCAAGTGACTAGTATCCAAAACTATACAACATGGTATGCAGATATAGTTAATTATCTGGCCTGTAACAAAGTTCCTACAGATTTTGGGTATCAGAAGAAGAAGAAATTCCTATCAGATATGAAGCATTTCTTTTGGGATGAACCTTACTTATTTAAGCATTGTGCTGATGGTATTGTTCGAAGATGCTTGCCAAAAAGTGAAACTAAAAGTGTGATTTATCATTGCCATTCATCCCCTTATGGAGGTTATGCAAGTACTCGAAAGACTCAAGCAAAAATTTTGCAAGCAGGATTTTATTGGCCAACTTTATTCAAGGATGTACATTCCTTTATTGAAGCTTGTGATCCTTGTCAGAGGACTGGAAAGATTTCAAAAAGGCAAGAGATGCCTCAAAAAGGAATTCTTGAAGTAGAGCTCTTTGATGTATGGGGAATTGATTATGTTGGACCCTTGCCATCATCAAAAGGGTACAAATACATATTGGTGGCAGTGGACTATGTGTCGAAATGGGTTGAGGATGTGCCAACCATCAATGCTGATTCCAAGTCAGTTTGCAATTTATTCAAGCAAGTGATTTTTCCAAGATTTGGTGTGCCACGGATTGTTATTAGTGATGGAGGAACGCATTTCAACAACTCCCAACTAGAATCTCTCTTAGCAAAATATGGAGTTCACAATCACAGAATTACAACTCCATATCACCCACAAGCAAATGGACAAGTGGAGCTGTCTAATAGAGAAATAAAGGTTATCCTTGAGAAGGTAGTATCAAAGTCAAGGTCTGACTGGGTACTGAAATTACCAAACACACTATGGGCATATAGGACAGCTTATTAAACACCAATTGGAATGTCACCATTCAGGTTAATATATGGAAAAGCATGCCATCTACCCATTGAACTTGAACACAAAGCTCAATGGGCACTAAGGAAACTCAACATGGACCTTGATACAGCAGGAAAACATAGAAAACTTCAACTCTATGAAATGGAAGAACTGAGAGCTGATTCTTACGAGAGTGCAAGAATCTACAAAGAAAAGACCAAGATCTGGCATGATAAGCATATATTGAGGAAAGAATTTCATCTTGGACAGTTGGTATTGGTCTACGATACTAGGTTTCATTTATTTCCCGGTAAATTCAAGTCAAGATGGTATGGCCCTTGCAAGGTGAAGAAAATTCTGAAAAGTGGTGATATCCATGTGCAAAGTACTTCTGGAGGTCTCTTCCTTGTAAACGGTCAAAGACTGAAGCCCTATATCTCTGGAGACACACCTCTGATCTCCGAAGATGAGAATGCAAGCGAAGATCAAGACCTGGAGAAGGAAATTCAAGAAGGCGAGGGGAGCCAAGAGGTGGTGTCAGTCCCTGCAGGACCCTGACCTCACTAAAGAGACATGGTCGAGCTAAAACAAGCGCTTTTTCAGGAGGCAACCTGAATCTTTAATAAGTTATTTTCCTTATTTAGTTTTCATAGAAAAGTTTTTATGTGTTTATGTCTTTCTTTTTCAGCGAATAAAGGCAAGGGGAGCACAAACAGGGAACACAAAACGAGAAGAGTGGAGAAAAGAAACTAGGGGAGAAGATTATACAAATACCAAGTGATTCTGTTCCACTTAAAGCAACCTTTAGAAATTTTAGTATGAGGACTAGCATTTAATTGCATTGAAATTTTTTATTTTTCTGCATTGTGACACGTTACTCATCACTGCAAAGTAGGATTCACCTCAAGAAGACTGTTGATTCTCTTAATACTAAAACTATGCAGATGTATTCTTCTTATGGTAAATTGTGATAATGAATACTTTATACCTCTGTGTAAATGTTCAATGGGAATGCCTTGAGTCTAAGTGAAACCTACTAATGAATTGATGTGTTGTGTTTGACTGTCCCAAGTTAAGCTAAGTAGCTGGTGGCACTTAAGTAGTGACTATGATCTCTAGATCTGTAGTCTGTGAAAAACAGTGCCATTAGCTATGGATTTCTCTTCAATTACTCCTGTTTTACTTAAGCTAAGTAATCTTCGTATAAATAAATAAAATATTTATAATAATTTAAGTCCGATCGACCTACAGTAGCATGTCATGTTCCCTGGATCGGTGGCTTGTGAAATCTGGTAGATTGGACTGTAAAATTTTATATAAAAATGCTATAATTGTCGAACCAGGTGTATACCATGTTCTCTGGATCGGTGGTATGTTCCTTTGGGGAGACAATAACTAAAAATTGCTATAATTATCGAACGAGGTGTATACCATGTTCTCTGGATCGGTGGTATGTTCCTTTGGGGAGATAACAATTATAATAACAATAATAATAATTGGTCGAGCCAGGTGTATACTATGTTCTCGGGATCGGTGGTATGCTCCTTCGGTGAGACTGATATAATATCATCACCTGTGCTTTAAATTCAATAAGTAACTTGTTTTTTTAATTGATTTTGGGGTCCCAGCTAATCTTAGGGCTGAAGACACAGTCATCTCTTGATTAATAGGATTCACTTTCACTCAAGGCCATTGACTTGGAACATTTACAATGTGTTACAAATTATTGCTTATCACAATCTAGCTTCAGTAGAGTATAGTTGCCTAGTTCCAGTATTGTCGGAATTACTATCTTTCCAAAAGTGCATCTTTACTAGGCAGTGTGGGTAGTGTCACCATCATTTTCCTTTACTTGAGGACAAGCAAAGATCTGGGTGTGGGGGAAATTGATAGCACATTTATGCATATAGTATTTTAAGCCTTTTTGCATCTCAAGTTAAACATTTGAGCACAATAATCACTTATAAAATACTCATTCCTACAGAAATGTTCCTATTATGATATTTCTTACAACACTTCTTCATATTATGCAGAATTGGTGCGTTTAGGCACCCAATCTTCATCGAAAGTGCTTCCAACACTAAAGCGGGGATCAACTTGGAGAAGAGTTCAATTCTAAAGGGGGCCAAACCGAAAAGAACCATAGGAAGCATCCGGTGGCACGCGTGAGAGGAGCCGGGGGCTGGCGCGACCGGCCAGACGGCTGTCTGTTGCCACGCGCGGCTGGTTCTTCTCGCTAATGACCCACCACACCAGATAGAGGCCAGAGAGAGAGGGCATCGACAAGATCCACCGTAACAAAGAAAACCAGGGGAGGAGGACTTTTTTCTCTCGCTGCTCACCACCACGGTGCTCACCTACCACCAAATCGAAGGAGGAAGAAACGGGATCGAGGAGAAGAACTTGATTGAGGGAAGGGTGTCGGTAGGCTGGCAGCGCCGCTCGATCCACCACTGCGCCTCCATCAACGCCGCCACTAGCGCCGCCCGATTCACCACCGTGCTTCCATCATCTCCATCATCCAGTCATCATCATCACCACCAGCGCCGCATCTCCTATGCCTTGCCACTGCCACTCCTTCTCCCCTCCTCCTTGCTGCTGAGAGGGAGAGGATCGACTAAAGGCCAGGGGCATCGGGCCTTCTGGTGCTTCACATCGGACTCCTAGTGGTGCTCTGCTCCGGTTCTTCCCAAGGAATCTTTTCTGCTAATCTTCCTCAACGACCACGCGGAAGCCTCTCCTGCTACAGATCGTCTCCAATGTGGTCTTGCTTTTATTCTTCTTCGCCTGCAACCCATTCAGCTTCGAATTGAAGATCATCAAGACTCATAGGCTCTGAATCTCTATCTTCTCTTGTTCCTGTTCTCTAAATATATGCACCGTTGAGTCTGAAATTTACCTTGTTACTTGTGTACCTTTGCTGAATCCTCATGTATCCTTGCTGAATTGTTGTGACCCTTTGCTGGATATTGAGTTAGTAGTTATTTTCCTGCGAGCTGTTGTCACTTTAATTGGTTGCTTGAGTTGTGTGTGATGTCTGAACCATCTTCCATCTGCTAGTGTTACAAGAAAACCACTAAAAAGAGACAATCCTATTTCTGAATCCTTTACCTTTGCTGCTTCTTATTTGGTTTTACCTTATGCCAGTGGCTGCTTGTTATCACTACGGTTTGATCCATTTTCTCCATTGTTCTGAATGTTTCGAATGTGTGCTTCGAAGTTCTAGATCCCTGTGGAGAACACGACATCCGTAGTTTGGGCGCAAAAACCCTGCTATATTACACTTGATCAGACACCCACGTCCAATCAATCGCCACGCGCCAACCGTGGCCGCAGGCTGATGGGGCCCGTGGAGCTCCGTGCTTGCCTTTTGGCTTCACCTCGAAGCCAATCCCGAGCATGCCTTGGGCCCTGGGGCTACTGTCGGTGTTCTGGGAACGGGGGTCCCCAGACTTGCCTGCCTGCGGCTCGCAGCGTGGCTCCACCAGCAGCCCTGTACCGCCCATTGATACGTCTCCAACGTATCTATAATTTATGAAGTTTTCATGCTATTATATTATCTGTTTTGGATGTCTATGGCCTTTATTATACACTTTTAAATTATTTTTGGGACTAACCTATTAACCAGAGGCCCAGCCCAAACTGTTGTTTTCTTGCCTATTTTAGTGTTTCGAAGAAAAGGAATATCAAACGGAGTCCAAACGGAATGAAACCTTCAGGAGAGTTATTTTTGGAATGGAAGCAATCCAGGAGACTTGGAGTAGACGTCAGGGAAGCTTCGAGGAAGCCACGAGGCAGGGAGGCGCGCCCTACCCCCCTGGGCGCGCCCCCCACCCTCATGGGCCCCTCGTGGCTGCCCTGACCGACTTCTTTCGCCTATATATGTCCATATACCCTAAAAACATGAGAGAGCAGAATAGATCGGGAGTTCCGCCGCCGCAAGCCTTTGTAGCCACCGAAAACCAATCGAGACCCTATTCTGGCACCCTGCCGGAGGGGGGTACCTCTCCGGTAGCCATCTTCATCATCCCGGCGCTCTCCATGACGAGGAGGGAGTAGTTCACCCTCAGGGCTGAGGGTATGTACCAGTACCTATGTGTTTGATCTTTCTCTCTCTCGTGTTCTTGAGATGGTAAGATCTTGATGTATCGCGAGCTTTGCTATTATACTTGGATCTTATGATGTTTCTCCCCCTCTACTCTCTTGTAATGGATTGAGTTTTCCCTTTGAAGTTATCTTATCGGATTGAGTCTTTAAGGATTTGAGAACACTTGATGTATGTCTTGCATCTGCTTATCTATGGTGACAATGGGATATCATGTGATCCACTTGATGTACGTTTTGGTGATCAACCTGCGAGTTCCGTAACCTCGTGAACTTATGCATAGGGCTTGGCACACGTTTTCGTCTTGACTCTCCGGTAGAAACTTTGGGCACTCTTTGAACTTCTTTGTGTTGGTTGAATAGATGAATTTGAGATTGTGTGATGCATATCGTATAATCATACCCATGGATACTTGAGGTGACATTGGAGTATCTAGGTGACATTAGGGTTTTGGTTGATTTGTGTCTTAAGGTGTTATTCTAGTACGAACTCTTGAATAGATCGATCAGAAAGAATTACTTTGAGGTGGTTTCGTACCCTACAATAATCTCTTCGTTTGTTCTCCGCTATTAGTGACTTTGGAGTGACTCTTTGTTGCATGTTGAGGGATAGTTATATGATCCAATTATGTTATTATTGTCGAGAGGACTTGCACTAGTGAAAGTATGAACCCTAGGCCTTGTTTCCCAGCATTGCAATACCGTTTGCGCTCACTTTTACCACTTGCTACCTTGCTGTTTCTATATTTTCATATTACAAAAACCTTTATCTACTATCCATATTGCACTTGTATTACCATCTCTTCGTCGAACTAGTGCACCTATACAATTTACCATTGTATTGGGTGTGTTGGGGACACAAGAGACTCTTTGTTATTTGGTTGCAGGGTTGCTTGAGAGAGACCATCTTCATCCTACGTCTCCCAAGGATTGATAAATCTTAGGTCATCCACTTGAGGGAAATTTGCTATTATCCTATAAACCTCTTCACTTGTAGGCCCAACAACGTCTACAAGAAGAATGTTGTGTAGTAGACATCACCCATCTTCAACAGCAAACATTCAAGACCCTCGCGAGGGGCCAAGCCTCGCGAGAGTGGACGACGCAAGACCTCCTCAGGGGCGGTGTCACCAGGCTGGCTCGCGAGGGGCGGAGAGATCAAGGCAAGGGTATGACGCCCGGATATTAAGCTATAGTGAACCTCTGCTAATGATGCCATGTCACCTCGAATTATTGTTGCTAATCTCGCATTAGTTCAAAAAACCGATTCAAATTCAAATTGAAAATATGGCAAACAACAAAAGTTTTCAAACATTAAAACTAAAATGTTCGGAGTGAGTCAAATAGTGCATAGTTAATTATGGTGGAGAAACCACACCTTTACAAAATATTTAAATACTATTATATGAAATAAAACAGTAGCAAAACAATTAATTAAATGTCATTTTGTAATTAATAAAATGTTAAGATATTTTATTTAGTTGCCCAAAATTAGTGGGGCAGTAGCATAACTTTAATACTAAATTAGGACTATTGGTTTTATATTTTATAAGACTAGTAAATATAAAAGAAAATAAAACAGTAAAAAGAAAATAAATAAAAGGTAAAATGACAAAACAAATGAAGCAAAAAAAAGGCAAACCCTCCCTGGCCAACTGGGCCGAACGGCCCAACTGGCCGCCGAACCAACCGGCCCAGGCTGCCCCCCTCACTCCCTTATCGCCCCGCACCCCCCGAACTCTAACCCTATCCGCCCCACTTCCCACTCCCCCCTTTTTGCGCCCCCACCCCGATCCAGATCGGCATCGGAGGCGCCCGACACCGCACCCCGCCTCTAGGCTCCGTCACCGGTCGCCGCCCCGCTGCGCCTCCGTCCTTGCCCGCGATGCCACTACGCCGGAGCCCCCTCGTCGTGATACCCTCCCGCCTCTGTGCCAACCCCGGTGAACGCCGCCCCGTCATCGTCGCCGGATCGCCTCCTCATCCTCCTTCCCATCGGACGCCATCGCCCTCGTCCTTCCCTGTGTCGCACGTCCCCATCATCCTCCCCAAGCCCCGCTGCCAAAACCCTACGGCCCCCGTGAGCTCCCCCTCTCCTCCTCTCTCCCTCGCACGCCCGCGGCCTCCTCACCGCGGCTCCGCTGGCCACCGCTGCGTCCGATGCTCGCCCGCCCACTCTGCTGGTCGCTATAGTCGACCCCACTGCCGCCGCGCCCGGCGCCTCCTACTACTACTCCCCATTTACACCACGCCCGCAGCCACTGCGCTTACCCTGCGCCTCGCGCCGTCTTCTTCCCTCCCGGTTGCTTGCCTCGTCGCCACATGCTGCGCACCCCTCGGCTCCGCTGCCCCATGCCGCGCCCCAACTGCCCGTACCCCTCGACGGCAACCTGCACCACAGGCCGCGTCGGCCTGCCTTGCCTGCTGTTGTTGCTCCCGCCACGCACGCGTCGTCGCCGCTCGTCGCGTCCAAACCGCACCTGACCTCGCTCGCCTCTGCTCTACCACTTCCCGGCCCTCCTCGTCGGGCCTCTCTCCTTCGCGCTGCCTCCCTTGCTGCTGCTGCTCCGGCAGCCGCGGCCACCCCCACCAGTGCCTTGCCAGCCTCGTCGGCGCCGTGCCGCTGGCCGTGGCTGAGGCAAGCTCCCGGGTGTTCCCCGCCCCCTGGTGGCCTCGGGCACGAGCGCGTGCATCCAGCGCCCGCCCCGTTAACTGCCACCCAAACCCACTATGGCCCCTGTGCCTATGGCACGTGGGGCCCACCCCTAGAATGTTTTTGAAAAAAATATTTTAGAAAATTCATTAAATAAAATAAATAAATAATAATTAAAATAATTAATTAATTAATCAACTTAATTAATCCTGATTAGATTAGTCTAATTAATTAATTAACCTAGCTAACCTATTATTTAAACTAATTAAATTGGTTAATTAGTTAACAGAGTACGACAATAGGACCCACACGTCAGTTTGACCAGTCAACACCTGTGTTGACTGCTGACGTCATGCTGACATCATGATGACGTCAGCAAACACTATTATGGATAATGTTGATTTAAAATAATTAAATAAATCCTAAAAATGATTTAAATCTTTTAAAATTAATATAAAATAAAACGTAGCTCGGATGGAAAAACATTGTACATGAAAGTTGCTCAGAACGACGAGACGAATCCGCAGCCCGTTCGTCCGCCACACGTCCCTAGCATAGCAAGCACGAAACTTTCCCCCTTCGATTCATCTGTCTGAAAATGCGAAACACCGGGGATACTTTCCCGGATGTTTCCCCCCTTCGCCGGTAGCACCTAGTACTGTGTTAGGTCACCTCTAGCATCGCGTATTGTCATGTTATGCTTGTGATGCTCTGATTGCTCTGTTATTTATTGTGTTCCCCCTCCGTTACTTATTTCTGGTAGACCCTGAGACCGCTGCTGGTACCCCTATGATCGATAACATCGACGACGAACCCTTCTTGCCAGAGCAACCAGGCAAGCCCCCCCCCCCCTTGATCACCAGATATCGCCTATTCTTCTCTCTAGTGCTTGCATTAGAGTAGTGTAGCATGTTACCGCTTTCAGTTAATCCTATTCGGTTGCATAGCCTGTCATTGTTGCTACAGTTGTTGATACCTTACCTGCAATCCTAAATGCTTAGTATAGGTTGCTAGTACTTCATCAGTGGCCCTACATTCTTGTCCGTCTGCCATGCTATACTATCAGGTCGTGATCACTCGGGAGGTGATCACGGATATATACATACATACATACTTACATACTATATAGGTGGTGACTAAAGTTGGGTCGGCTCGTAGAGTACCCGCAAGAGATTTCCGATGTGGGGGCTGAAGGGGCAGGTGGCTCCATCCAGGTAGTGGTGGGCCTGAGTTCCCGACGGCCCCCAACTGTTACTTTGTGGCGGAGCAACAAGGCAGGTTGAGACCACCTAGGAGAGAGGTGGGCCTGGCCCTGGTCGGCGTCCGCGGTTACTTCAAAATAACACGCTTAACGAGATCTTGGTATTTGATCTGAGTCTGGCCATTGTCCTGTATGCACTAACCAACTACGCGGGAACAGTTATGGGCACTCGACGTCGTGGTATCAGCCGAAGCCTTCGTGACGTCAGCGACTAAGTGGCGCGCGCCGGGTTGGACCGTGTAACGCAACTTTCTTTGTAATGGAGGTTGCTAGGTCTGCTCACCGGCGGCGTACGCAACATGCAAGTGTGCAATGGGGGATGGGCCCAGACCCCTGCGCGCATAGGATGTAGACTGACATGCTGACCTCTCTGTTGTGCCTAGGTGGGGCTGCGATTTGTTGATCTTTCGAGGCCGGGCATGACCCAGGAAAGGGTGTCCGGCCAAAGGGGATCGAGCGTGTTGGGAAATGTGGTGCACCCCTGCAGGGAAGTTGATCTATTTGAATAGCCGTGTCCCTCGGTAAAAGGACGACCCGGAGTTGTACCTTGACCTTATGACAACTAGAACCGGATACTTAATAAAACACACCCTTCCAAGTGCCAGATACAACCCGATGATCGCTCTCTAACAGGGCGACGAGGAGAGGATCGTCGGGTAGGATTATGCTATGAGATGATACTTGGTGAACTTACCATCTACTCTCTTCTACATGTTGCAAGATGGAGGTTGCTAGAAGCGTAGTCTTCGACAGGACTAGCTATCCCCCTCTTATTCTGGCATTATGCAGCTCAGTCCACAGATACTACCATTTTCATTGATACCAATGCATATGTAGTGTAGATCCTTACTTGCGAGTACTTTGGATGAGTACTCACGGTTGCTTTTATCCCTCTTTTCCCCCTTTCCATTCTTATCGGTTGTCGCAACCAGATGCTGGAGCCAGGAGCCAGACGCCACCGTCAACGATGACTCCTACTACACTGGTTGTGCCTCCTACTACGTGCAGGCCGCTGACGACGACCAGGAGTTGTTTAGGAGGATCCCAGGCAGGAGGCCTGCGCCTCTTTCGATCTGTATCCCAGTTTGTGCTAGCCTTCTTAAGGCAATCTTGTTTAACTTATGTCTGTACTCAGATATTATTGCTTCTACTGACTCTTGTTTATTCGAGCTTATGTATTCGAGCCCTCGAGGCCCATGGCTTGTAATATAAAGCTTGTATTATTTTCATTCATGTCTAGAGTTGTGTTGTTATATCTTCCCGTGAGTCCTTGATCTTGATCGTACACATTTGCGTGTATGATTAGTGTATGGTCAAATCGAGGGCGTCACAAGTTGGTATCAGAGCCGACTGCATGTAGGTATCCCCCTTCCAAACTCCTTGGCCAAATTGTGTCTAGTCATTGCAAAACTTTTAACTAACATGGCTGTGCGGCTTACGGGCCCACGTCGCCATTGGGTGGTATTAGGATCTTTTATTCCTCATCTATACTTTGGGACTCTGATCTCTCTTCTATTCGGGTTAAAAGATTTTGCTAACTCTAACTCTAGGTTCTCGTAATTACTTCTTTCTGGAGAGCCCCTTGTTACAGATGATCGCCTACTACACCAGGGGATTCAGAAGATACTCTCCGAAGTTATCCCGAGAACTTGTTCTCATTGCGTTTGCAATTCCCTTCCACCTTCAACCCCTATAGATAACTACATGCACTTTCCATTCTTACCTTAGTCCCCAGTTGCTCTTGTTATTACGAGATACCTCAAAATACTCGTTGTTGTTACGAAAATCCTTGTGCCTACTGCCTGGCAGTTCCTTGTCACCTGAATACACGTACAAATTAATCCTCACACACACCAAGTATTTGTTTCTCCCCAGTTGTTCATGTGTTTCACCTAAGTCTTCGAGATACTAATTGATCTTTCAAAAATCCTCAACCGCCAGTTGTTCTTGAAATTCTTGCTTGCTTGCATTATGGTTAATCCCATAAGTATACAAATACTAGTGGCATCCTTGGTCACTATCATTTTTGAGTCCATTGATTCAATAAGTTGCAAATGTTCACAATCATCAGTCGAATCCTAGGATTATCCTTCCGGCTCAGACGTCATTTTAAACATGAGCTGGATCTCGACCAACCAAATTGCCATCGATTGTACCCCTAAGGCTATTCAACTTATCCATCCCTAATCAGAGAATTGCTTCTGATCCATTGTCTTGGAATTCATAATTCCTTTGCATTTGAGCTTTGAGTTAGTCAGTTGTTTCTATAATCTGACCTCCTTGCATTCTTTCTTCCTCTGGTTGAGTACCGATGCTCACATCAGATCCCTTGTGGACCACCAGACCCTTTGTCGGATTTTATCCGACAACGTCCTTCATATTCAATAAGCTCGTGAGCCTTTCCTATGATATATAATGACTATGGTAAATTGTATCCTTTGCTTTCTCAAGCATGCTCTACTATCGAGATTGTATTATTTATTCTTGAAATTTGTGGTATATTGCTCCTAAGATGCCCTGATGGATTGAACCTATGCCTTCCCCCAAACCGTATGAACCCGAAAGTTTTTCGCGAGTCATACTCTTCCATTGCTTCGCCAAATAAAATTTCAACAATAAATATTTTTTCGAAAATGAGGAGTGAATGAAAGGTTATGCATTGTAGAAGTGGGAGTCGGCCTTGAACCTTTGTGTTCATGCCCACGGACATGATGTGGAACTTATCATGGAAGCTTCTTGCTAAATATTTAATCTTTTAAATAACTCTTTCGGTGTCGTTATTTTGGATCCCTGATAGCAATGGTTCTGACCATGCTAACTTTATTTAATATATTTCTGAAAGGATACCATCCGAGTGCCTCGTCAATTTTGACAAGGTTAAAGTATCTGATATCGCAAGTCAACGATCTAGTACAGTTACTATCCTCGTCAACCTTTGAGTTTTACCTCTATTATCTCGAAAATACCACGGAACTACATAACTTCTTATGAGTTTTTCATCAATTATTATTCTCGCCGATTCCAATCCCCCTAGGATTTGGAGTTAATAATCACTCGAGAACACCGATAAGTGAATCGATCCGCACTCCGATTCAATAACTCTAAGTAATTTTTGTTGCTTATGAGTTGATAATCATTTAAGTCATTCCTAGCCTGATCGGCTATATCATTAGCGTGCTAAATTTTTAGCTATTCTACCTGGTCCTTCTTCCCGGAGCATAATTTTTGCCGATGAGCTAAGCTTACGTCGCTCTTCCTCGTCATATCATTTCATCTCGAACAGCAAGCTTGATTCCGAGTTGGAGACGTATCTGTGGTTCCAATAATCTTTCGCTATAACACTCCTTTTGCTTGATGCAGGCGTTGTTCGGTTGCTTCTTCATGGATCCTCTCGACAAAATTTGTCGTGATCATCATGAACACTTTGACACCTTCCAGAATATCAATCAAATTCATCATGACAAGTACCATCCTTGTCCCTCGATGATTTGTGTTATGATCGACAACATTATTGCCTTCCTCCAACACAAACTTGTTCATGTTATGGAGCTCATTGCTATCTAGCTTATGTTATTCTCTACCTTGGAGTATTACCGTCTTTTATGTCAAGAATGTAGTGAGAATTTCATCACCTAATAAAAATTCTTGATACAAGTAATACTTCCCACCATTTCCCATCAATTCTTGGTCCCCATGTTGTTTGTAACCGGGATGCCAACAATTGAACTATGATGTGTGGATTCAAAACTTCTAGCAACCCTATTGCTTTGAAGTTAATGGCCGACCGTTCATCCTTATACTATTGGTTATTGAATCACCATTCTAACACTGATCATGCTATCTAAGCCCATACTTCGGGCGCTCCTCTCAACCAATGTTTAATTGTGTATGTTTTTCCTCAAGCATACATCATTATAACATTTGATATGACAATTGTTATCTCCTTGTTCACATAATGGTGGAAATCCATCTTTTGGAAATCTCGATGGATTATCGCTGAGTTCATCAGCCACCTCCTCATTCTCTCCTTGGTTTAATGTTGAACTTTTGTTTCGGAACTCGCTTCCGTAATACATTTCCCGAGAATCTTACAATGTCATCTCGTCAATTGTGTTGCACCTTTTCTTCTCAGGCATCCTGAGTCTGAGGTATCCTGACACCAACCAGATCTGAACCTCGGTCAGATATGATGGTTGGAACATATATCCAAGAGTTATATCATTGGTCTTTATATGACCCGATAAGATGATATCATGCACACCTGGCTGGAGGACCTATTGTTGTAGTTCTTCCTTTTTGGCAAGGTTAGCCATTCTTCCAAGAGAAAATTGTATGACTTGCTTTATAAGTTGTTCCTGATGAATCCTTTGTGTATCCAAAGCCCGACCTTTGCTTGAAGACCATGTCAATGCTATCTCGAAGCATGTATGTGGTACTCCTATCATCAGTAAGAACCTTTGAAGCACAATGCTAAATTTTCTTTATCAATTATCCAAACACCGTTGTATGGGTAATGTCATGAAATTTCTCTCTCCTACCTAAAGAGTTTTCTACATTATATCTTGTCATCGATATCAGGCTCTGCTTGTCCTTAGGAAGGATATACCCTTGAAATATGTGTTTAAACACATTTTCCTTTCCAATGTTCTGTTAAATCTGATAATCATATGTTCCTTCCCATTGGTTGGTTTAATGTTTCTTGTGACCTATATGACCTAAGCAGTAGTTTTCTCCTGCTTATGTAATCACCTTGGTGTACAATTCTGCCATTAAGACCCTGTTACTATTGTTGTTAACATTCCAGTAACCACCGATGGACGAGAACTTTGCCTATTGGTCCGCCTCATTCAACGAGCAGGAAGATGGTTCTCTTCGTCCCTCGCCCTTGGTACCAATGTTGTTGCTGACATAACTGACAGGCTATCCACTGACATGTCTTGCTTACATGGTTATACAAGACGTCACCACCCTTCCTACCGTTAACTCACATGGTGGGCCCATAACCCATAGCTCCCAGGATCGAAACCTGACTCTTCGGTACACCCCCTGTTTCCAAAGTTATTCCATGCGTGTGGCCTCGTACGCAATTCACGAGCGACCTTTCTAGAGATGATCTATTCTGGTATCAGACACAATACTTATTCCCATCGCTTTGAACCCTTTCACACTCTGTTACAGACAATGAATGATTGTCTATCCGCTTGAAAATTCTTATTGCACCTTCTTACCTTGCTCTCGGTGACTTTCTGGAATTCCAACTCGAGAGATGCCTCTATACCTCGTTCACTGTGATAGTCTCAGGTACCTAATGTGTGTTCAGCTCCGTCCTTCCTGAGCCCCCCCCTTATCTTTTCCATAAGTACGATGGAGATCCCAAAGAAAGGATGTCGGCTTCATCATGATGAACGAAAGCGGAGAAATGAAGACACAATGAAAGGGATCAACTTCTTCGACAAGATCCGTTAGAATATCATAACCAGACCTTTCCCCCTTACTCTACCTCTTAAATCTCGGGACAAGATTCCTTGTAGTGGAGGAGAATTGTGACGCCCGGATATTTAAGCTACAGTGAACCTCTACTAATGATGCCACGTCACCTAGAATTACTGTTGCTAGTCTCGCGTTAGTTCACAAAACCGATTCAAATTCAAACTGAAAGTATGGCAAACAACAAAAGTTTTCAAACATTAAAACTAAAATGTTCGAAGTGAGTCAAATAGTGCATAGTTAATTATGGTGGAGAAACCACACCTTTATAAAATATTTAAATACTATTATGTGAAATAGAACAGTAGCAAAACAATTAATTAAATGTCCTTTTGTAATTAATAAAATGTTAAGATATTTTATTTAGTTGCCCAAAATTAATGGGGCAGTAGCATAACTTTAATACTAAATTAGGACTATTGCTTTTATATTTATAAGACTAGTAAATAGAAAATAAAATAAAACAGTAAAAATAAAATAAATAAAAGGTAAAAGGACAAAACAAATGAAGCAAAAAGGCCAACCCTCCCTGGCCAACTAGGCCGAACAGCCCAGCTGGCCGCC